>NW_006983072.1:0-522 GCF_000164805.1 Carlito syrichta | reverse complement strand
GTAGACTTTGCCTGCTTGCACACCCTGCGCCAGGGGTCCCAACCTTGACTGACTTCATCTGACTCATGATATAACAGAAGGATGTAACAGAAAGATATAACAGGATATAACAGAAGGATATTAGAGAAAGAGAGGTTTTCTGGCCCCACCACAGAGATGTGCATTCTTCGAGCCTAGGATGGGGCTTAGGAACCTTCATTTTCAACAAGCTTTCTAAGTTATTCTGATGATCAAGGCTTGGAAACCATTGTGCAATCACTTTCCCTTGGGAGGGGTGGAGAACCAGGAAGAGAGAATTCCATCTCTTTGTTAATGAAGGCAGCCCCAGGCACTGGCTGGGACTTCTGTATCATATTCTAAGAGCATCCAACCACTTATGTTCTTTTCCATAAGCAATCCTTCCAGGGCATCTCATCCTTAAGATTTTCATAAATGTGAAGCAATTTTATATAACTCTGTAATTTCTATAGAGAAAGTAGAGTGAAACCAAAACCTCATATCCTGGACCACCATACTCTTCAT
>NW_006983071.1:0-674 GCF_000164805.1 Carlito syrichta | reverse complement strand
TCTCCAAGATGGCCCCTCAGCTGCATCCTTCAGAGGCTTTTCTGAGATTGGGTCATCTTGTTTCTGGTGGGAGAAGCACATGTGGTCTCAACATATCCTATGAAAATATTTCCACCTCTCCTTCATGTACTGTCAAATGTGTCCCTTAGTCCAAAGTGTTTTTGGTCACGATCTCACAATAGTAGATTGGATGCTCTGTGACTGCAGTAAATGGTGGTGGCTGGGGATGACAGTCGGGATGGGCAAATCCACACCAGAAATCCCTCTCAAACTCAGGCAGGATCAATCATTGTCCCCTGCAGTTGGAAGAGATCTGATAAAAGCAACTTGGTTCCAAGTGACTAGTTGGTTTCCTTGAAGGGGAGCACCACATTAGTGGCTTAGTGTTAGTCTGTGTTTTGGAAATGTGGACATTTAGTGGTGGCAGCAGTTCTAGCTTGGCTAGAGGGAGCCTGTTCTGGAGCACCCATGCATGACTTTCATCTGGGCCACATTCATGAACCTGTTGTTTGTGCATCGATTTTTCTTCGAAAGTCCTGTTTCTGAAGGCTGTGCTTGGATGGAACCATACTGCAGTAAAGGTCAATTTTGGCTTTCATGTCCGTACTAAAATAACTAAACTGTGAGATAATCAGGCCTCTCATGGGAGGGTCTGTGTCACTTGTTCCTGCCTG
>NW_006983070.1:0-6152 GCF_000164805.1 Carlito syrichta | reverse complement strand
TGTTGTGGATGGAGATGCTTAGCAAGAAGACTGGATTTCTCTCCTCCAGGAGTGCTTTCCACCAGTTTCTACAGAGACCTCACTGTCACAACTGTTTTCTGCTGATGGAATTGCAGGGTGAAGAACACATGCCCAGCTCTGGGGGGGTTACTGATGTTGGGGCCGGAGATGCACAGGCAGAAGACTGCATATATTCCCTGGAGGAAATCTTTGCTACAGTTGCAACAGCACTCCTGACCCAGACCCAGGCTAATCTATACTGCCTGGTAAGTCACTACGGGAAGTTCAGGATGAAGGCCACTCGCTCAGGTTTGTGTGTTACTCATATAAGGGAATGAGATGCCATGCAAGAAGACTGAATACATTTTCTTGGGAGTTCTTCTGTCCAGTTCCAACATCGTGCTCTGACGTAGACCCAGGATGCTTTCTACTGCCTGAGAAGTCAGTTCAGGAAGTACAAGATGAAGACAACCTGCCCAGCTCTCTGGATGTGGCTGATGTTGGTGACAGAGGTGCAGAGCCAGAAGACTGCATATATTTCCTCGAGGAGATCTTTGCTACAGTCGCATCAGCATTCTGGAACCAACCCCAGGCTAATCTATGGTACCAGATAAGTCACTATAGGAGTGCAGAATGAAGACCACCTTCTCAGGTCTGTGCATGCTGCTCATATAGGGGAAGCAGATGCAGGGCAAGAAGTCTGGATACATTTCCATAGGAGTTCTTTGGTCCAGTTTCAACAGCGTGCTCTGATCCAGACCCAGGCTGCTTTCTGCTGCCAGAGAATTCATTCCAGGAAGTGCAGGATGAAGACTATCTGCCCAGCCCGTTGGGTGCTGCTGATTCTCACAATAGAGATGTAAAACAGGAAGACTGCATATATTTCCTCGAGTAATTTTTTGCTACTATTTCAACAACGCTCTGTGCACCAGGCATAGGCTGCTCTAAGGTGCCAGAGAACTCAGTCTAGGAATTGCAAGATGAAAACCACCTGACCAGCTCTGTGTGTGCTGCTATATTGAGGATGGAGATGCAGTCCAAGAAGACTTGTTACATTTTTTCTTGGAGTTCTTTGATGTAGTTTCAACGGCTGCCTCTGACCCAATCCTATGCTGTTCTATGCTGGCAGAGAAGTCAGTCCAGGAAGTGCAGGGTGGAGCACACCTGTGGGTCCTGCTCATGTTGTGGATGGAGATGCAGAGCAACAAGACTGCATATAATCCTTCTAGGAATTTTCCTTTACAATCCAACAGCACTGTCTAACCCAGACCAAGGTTGCTCTATGCTGCCAGAGATGTCAGTCCAGGAGTTCAGGATGAAGAATACCTGTCCAGCTAGCGAGTGCTGCTGACATTGGAGATGGCAAGAAGACTGGATATCTTTCCTACAGGAGTTCTTTCCTCTTTTCTGCAGCGTTCTCTGAACACTGCTGGGCAGGTAGTCTTCATCCAGCACTTCCTAGACTCTAGGAAGTGAGGGATTAAGTCGCATGCCAAGTTCTGCACTTTCTTGTAATGTTGGAAACAGAGATGCATGGAAAGAGCGACTCGATGTTTTTTGTCGAGGAGTTCTTTGCTTCAATTTCAGTTGCCCTTTCTGAGTCAGCCCCATGCTGATTTCTGCTCCCAGAGAATTCAGTCCAAGAAGTGCAGGATGAAGACTACCTGCCATTCCTTGAGGGTTCTGCTGATTTTGGAGATGGAGATGCAAAGCTAGAAGACTGTATATATTCCTCCGAGGAATTCTTTGCTACAATTTCAACAGCACTCTCTGTGCCAGGCATAGGCTGCTCTAAGCTGCCAGAGAATGTAGTGTAGGGATTGCAAGCTGAAGAGCACCTGCCCAGCTCTGTCGGTGTTGCTGATGTTGAGGATAGAGATACAGTTCAAGAAGACTGGATACATTTTTTCTAGGAGTTCTTTGCTACAGTTTCAAGAGCACCCTCTGACCCAGCCCCATGCTGCTCTACACTGGTAGAGCAGTCCAGGAAGTGCAGGATAATGACCAACTGTGGATGCTGCTCATGTTGTGGATGGAGATGCAGAGCAAGAAGACTGCATATATTCCCTTTAGGAAATATTTGCTTCAGTTTCAACAGTGCCCACTGATCTAGCCTCATGCTGCTCAATACTGCCAGATATTGCAGTCCAGGAAGTGCAGAATGAAGAACACTTGCTCGGCTGTGTGGGTGCTGCTTCTGTTGAGGTTGTAGATGCAAGGCAAGAAGACTGCATACATTTCCTTGAGGAATTCTTTGCTCCAGTTTCAACAGCACTCTCAACCCAGCCCCAGCCTGCTTTGTGCTTCCAGAGAAATCAGTAAAAAAGTGCAGGATGAAGTCCACTTGCCCAGCTCTGTGGGTGCTGCTGATGTTGGAGATGGAGATGCATCGCAAGAAGACTGGATACATTTCATTGAGGAGTTCTTCACTCCAGTTTCAACAGCCAACTTTCTGCTGCCAGAGAATTGAGTCTCGGAAGTGCTGAATGAAGGCTACCTGCCCACCTCTGTGGGTTCTGCTGATGGTGGGGATGGAGATGCAGAGCCAGAAGACTGCATATATTCTCTCGAGGAGATCTTTGCGACAGTTCCATCAGCGCTCCCAGACCCAGCCTCAGGCTAACCTATGCTGCCAGGTAAGTCACTTCCTGAAGAGCAGGATGAAGACCATCTGCCTAGGTCTGTGTGTGCTGCCGATGTGGGGAAAGGAGATGCAGGGCCAGAAACCTGCATACTTTTCTCTAGGAGTTTTTTGGTCCAGTTTCAACAACGTGCTCTGACTCAGACCCAGGATCCTTTCTGCTGCCTAAGAAGTCATTTCAGGAAGTGCAGAATGAAGACCACCTGTCCAGCTATGTGGGTGCTGCTGATGTTGTGGATGGAGATGCCAGGCTAGATGACTGGATACATTTCAGAATGAGTCCTTTGTCCAGTTTCAGCATCTCACTCTGATTCAACCCCAGGCTGTATCTTGCTGCCTGAAAATTCAGTCCTGGAAGTACAAAGGTTGAAACCACCCACCCATCTCTGTGGGTGTTGCTGATGTTGGGGTAGGAGATGCAGGGCAAGAAGTTTGGATACATTTCCATAGGAGTTCTTTGGTCCAGTTTCAACAGCATGCTCTGACCCAGGCCCAGGTTAATCTATGCTGCCAGGTAAGTCACTCAAGGAAGTGTAGATTAAAACACCTGCCCAGCTCTGTAGGAGTTGCTAATGTTTGGGATGGAGATGCAGGGCAAGAATACCGGATATATTTCCTCGAGTAGTCCTTTCCTCCAGTTTCAACAGCACACTCTGTCCCAGCCCAGGCTTCTTTCTGCTGCCAGAGAAGTCAGTCCAGAAGTGTAGGATGAAGACCACCTGCCCAGCTCTGTGGGTGTGGCTTATGTTGGAGACGGAGATGCAGAGCTAGAAGACACACTATATAACCTGATGAATTCTTTGCTCCAGTTTCAATAGTGCTCTCTGACCCAGCCCCTGACTGTTCTTTGCTGCTACAGAATTTAGTCCAGGAATTGCAGGATGAGGAGCACCTGGCCAGCTTGGTCGGAGCCTCTGATGTTAAGGATGGGGTTGCAGAGCAGGAAGACTGCATATATTCCCTCGAGGAGTCTGCTACAGTTTCAATAGCATTCAGTGACCCAGCCCCAGGGTGCTCTATGCTGCCAGAGAAATCAGTTCAAGTAGTGCAGTATAAAGACCCCCTGCCCAGCTCTGTGGGGGTTACTGATGTTGGAGACAGAGATGCAGAGCAAGAAGATTGCATATTTTCCATCAAGGAGTTCTCTGCTTCAGTTTCAACAGCATTCTCTGACCCATTCCCAGGCTGCTCGATGTTTTCAGAAAAGTCAGTCCAGGAAGTGCAGAATGAAGACCACCTGCCCAACTCTGTATGTGCTACTGATGTTGGGAATGGAGATGCAGGGTAAGAAGGCTGGATATATTCTGGAGGACTTTTTGGTCCAGTTTCATCAGTGCACTGTGACCCAGCCACAGGCTTTTCTGCTGGCAGAAAATTCCATCCTGGAAGAGCAGGATGAAAACCACCTCCCCAGCTCTGTGAGTGCTACTGATGTTGGGGATGGAGGTGCAGATCAGGAAGATTGCATATATTCCCCTGAAGAGTTATTTGGTCCAGATTCAAAAGCCCACTCAGCCCCAGCCAGAGGATGCTCTATGCTGTCAGAGATGTCAGTCCAGGAAGTGCATGATGAAGACCACCTGCTCAGCTCTGTGGCTTCTGCTAATGTTGGGGAGGGAGATTCAGGGCAAGAAGACTGGATACTTTTCCTTGAGTTCTTTGGTCCAGTTTCAACAGCACTCTCTGACGCAGCCTCAGGCTGGTTTCTTAGCTAGAGAAGTCATTCCAGGAAAGACAGGAAGAAGACAACCTGGCCAGCTCTGGGTGCTACAGATTTTGGGGACATATACACAGTACAAGAAGACTGGATACATTTCCTCGAGGAGATCTTTTCAATACTTTCAACAGCGCACTCTGACCCAGCCCCAGGCTGCTCTCTGCTTCCAGCAAAGTCATTCCAGGAAGTTCACTTTGAAGACCACCTACCCAGGTTTTTGGGTGGTGCTGATATAGGGGCCGGAGATGCAGAGCAAGAAAACTGCATATATTCCCTAGAGGAGTTCTTAGCAACAGTTTCTATTGAATTCTCTGACCCAACCCCAGGTTGCAGTTTGCCAGAGAAGTTAGTCCAGAAAGTAGAGGATGAAGATCACCTGCATGAATCTGTGGTGTTGCTGATTTTGGGGATGGAGATGCAGGGCAAGAAGACTGGATACACTTCCTCGAGGAGTTCTTTGGTTCAGTTTCATCAGGACTTTCTGACGCAGCCCCAGGCTGGTTTCTGTAGCCAGAGAAGTCATTCCAGGAAGGACAGGATGAAGACTCCCTGGCCAGCTCTGTGGGTGTTGCAGATTTTGGGGACACATACGCAGTGCAAGAAGACTGGATATATTTCCTCGAGATCTTTTCAACAGTTTCAACAGTTCACTCTGCTTTCTGCTGCCAGAGAAGTCAGCAGAAAGCTTTCAACAGCCCCAGGCTGCTTTCTGCTGCCAGAGAAGTCTGTCTAGGAGTGCAGGGTGAAGACTGCCTGCCGATGTTTGTGGGTGCTGCTGATGTTTGGGGATGGAAATGCAGAACAAGAAGAGTGCATATATTCCCTGGAGGAGTTATTTGATACAGTTTCAACCATGCCATATGACCCAGTCCCAGGCTGCTCATTACTGCCAGAGAAGTCAATCCAGGGAGTGCAGGATGAAGACAAACCCCCAGCTCTGCAGAGGAGGCTGATGTTGGAGACTGAGATGCAGGGCAATAAGATTGGATATATTTCCTCGAGGGGTTCATTGCTCCAGTTTCAACATCGCTCTCTGGCCCAGTCTCAGGCTGCTTTCTGCTGCCAGAGAAGTCAGTGAAGGAAGTGCAGGATGGTGATCAGTGGCCCAGCTCTGTGTGTGTTCCTGATGTTGGGGACAGAGGCACAGAGCATGAAGACTGCGTATATTCCCTTCAGGAGTTCTTTGCTACAGTTTCAACAGTACTCTCTGACCCAGCCCCAGGCTGCTCTATGCTGCCAGAGAATTCAGTTCAGGAAGTGCAGGATGAAGAACACCTGTATGGCTCTGTGGATGCTGTGGATGTTGGGGATGGAGATGCAGAGCAAGAAGACTGGATACATTTCCTCGAGGAGTTATTTGGTCCAGTTTCAACAGCCTTCTATGACCCAGCCCCAGGCTGCTTTATGCTGCCAGAGAAGTCAGTCCAGGAAGTGGAGGACAAAGACCACCTGCCTAGCTCTGTGGGTGCTGCTGATGCTGGGGATCGCAATGGAGGGCAGGGCATCTGCATATATTCTTTCAAGGAGTTCTTCTCCATTCAGAACTTTTAATAACGGGGAAATGTCAATTCCACTGCTGTCGCCTCTGCCACATTTTGCTCCCAACTCTGCTGCCACTCATGGGGGATAGAGAAGAGTGCCCTGTCTACCTAACTTCCAAGCAGAGAGTTATGGAGACACCTTAGCTAGAACCCTGTGTGTGGAAGGAAGAACAAAAATTTGGCAGATAATTTGGAGGCTTTGGAGGATGAAACAGAGTCATGGCAAAATGCAATTATACCCATCCATCCCCTT
>NW_006983069.1:0-531 GCF_000164805.1 Carlito syrichta | reverse complement strand
TTAGGTTAGATCATAAACAAGAAAATAATACAGATTTTCTAGTAAAAGTTATCTTATTGTAGTTTCCCAGCAGGCAAAATTTCAGGTAATAAGTCAAATAAAGCTAGATGTTGATGTTTATAATATGTTTCAATCACAAATTAATTCATAAGTAGATAGTTAGATAGATAGATAGATAGATAGATAGATAGATAGATAGATAATTATGTTATAATATAATCATATTGTGGCTCCCAGTTCCAGACATCAGATTTGATGAGGTTGATCTTTGATAAAAAGAACTCTTGTAAATCTTTACCCAATAAGTACACAAACCCAACTTTGATTTAGATCAGCTTCCCATACTCAACCAATAATAAGACACAATTGGGAAGCTTGTTTGACATATATTCCTAGGATTCTCTATGAAGAACATGTTTCAATAAACCTGAAGGGATCCCAGGAATCTGTATTTCCGTTAGCTTAGAAAAATGATTCTTATACTCAGCAAAAAGGACAAAATGGCTTAATTTTCTATTTTTGTTGGGAAAT
>NW_006983068.1:0-533 GCF_000164805.1 Carlito syrichta | reverse complement strand
CTGTTTTGATTTCAGTGTTGACCAAGTAGTTGTTCAGCATCATGTTGTTTAGTGTCCATGTCATTGTGGGCTTTAGGGAAATTTTGTTGGTATTGATATTTATTTTTATTCCACTGCAGTCTGAGAAGGTTCATGACTATATTTCGACCTTATAGAATTGGCTTATACTTGATTTATGGCCAAGGATGTGATTGATCTTGGAGTACATTCCACGTGGTGATGAGTAGAATGTATGTTCTGTGGTTGTTGAGTGGAATATTTTGTAGGTATCTATTAAGTCCATTTGGTCTGGTGTCAAGTTTAGGTTTTGCCTCGCTGATCTATCTAGGGCTGTTAGTGGAGTATTTCAAGTACCCTGTTATAATAGTGTTAGAGTCAATATCTTTTTTAGTTTACTTAGTAGTTGCTTTATGCTGGTTCTCCTGTGTTGGATGCATATATGTTTAGGATGGATATTTCTTATTGATAGATTGAAACTTTTATCATTATGTAGTGTCCTTTCATATCTTTTTAAATTTTTGATAGCTTAAAGG
>NW_006983067.1:0-638 GCF_000164805.1 Carlito syrichta | reverse complement strand
AGCCAGCTGGCTAGACCACTGAAATAACTAGCTAGCTACATAGCTAGTGAGCTGGTTAGCCAGCTGTCTTAACTATCTGACTTAACTAGCTAGCCAGCTGGCTATCCAGCAGACTTAATTGCCTAGCTACCTAGATACCCAGCTGACTTAACTAGCTGTAATAACTAGTAAGCCAACTGGTTACCCATCTGATGTAACCAGTTCTTTAACTAGCTAGCCAGCTGGCTAGACAACTGACTTCACCAACTGACCTTACTAGCTGGTCAGCTGGCTAACCAGCTGAATTAATTTCCTAGCTACTTGGGTAGCCAGCAGCTAGCCAGCTGATTTAACTAGCTGACTTAACTAAGTAGCCAGTTGGCTAGAAACCAGATTTAACTATCTACCTACCTAGCTAGACAGCTTGGTAGCCAGCTGACTTAACTAGTTGACATAACTAGAAAGGCTGATGGCTGGCCAGCACATTTAACTAGCTACCTACCTACATAGCCCTCTGGCTTGATTTAACTACCTAACTACCTAGCTAACCTGCTGGCCAGAGAGCTGACTTAACTACGTGACTTAACTAGCTAGCCAGTTTGCTTTCCAGCTGATTTAATTAGCTAGGTACCGTGTTAGGTAGCTGGCTAGCCAGCTGA
>NW_006983066.1:0-770 GCF_000164805.1 Carlito syrichta | reverse complement strand
GATTAGTACACCAGTGACTGGGAATGCTTTGTTATAGGGGCTCCACTAACTGGATATCCTCTCTGATGGGTGCTTCAGTGACTGGTCCTCCACTGTTACTGTGGTCCCAGTGACTGGCTTCCTCTGTCATCGATGCCCTGGTGACTGGTTCTTTTCTATGATGGTTTACCAAGTGACAGGCTCTCTTCTGTGATGCTTTCACCAGTGATTCGACTTCTTCTGCAATGTGTGCCACAGTTACTGGCTCTCCTCCATAACTGCCTGAGTGATTGGTGCTCCTCTGCAGTGGAGTCAGTGACTGGGCCTTCTTGATAATGAATGCACCAATCATTAGCCCACCTTTGTTAGGGTACCCCAGTGACTGACCTCGTGTAACATGAGGCTGCAGTGACTTGACCTCCTCTCTAATGGGTGCCTTAGTGACTGCCCCTCCTAGGTGTTGGGTGTTCCAGTGGCCAATCCTCCTTCATAATTGGTGCCCCAGTTCTAGCACTCTTCTATGATATGTGATTCAGTGTCTAGGTCTTCTCTGGGATGAGTTCCCCAGAGACTGGTCCTCCTTTGTTATGTGCCCTAGTGACTAGTCCTACTCTTTGATGGGTTCCCCAGCTACCGGGTCTCATCTCTGATGGGTGCCTGAGATCTATGTCCTTCTCTTTGGCCAATGTAACAGTGGTTGACCTTCCTTCTAATGGATGCATCAATGACTTACCTCCTCTAGGATGGATGTCTCAGTAACTAGCTCTTCTCTGGGTTTGAGCCTAGTGACT
>NW_006983065.1:0-832 GCF_000164805.1 Carlito syrichta | reverse complement strand
TTTTTTCCTGAGGCTGTCCCTGGAATGAGAATAAGACCTCTCTTCCAAATTCCTCACAGCCTAATCCCTCCCAGTCTCAGTTCAGTCACCACTTCTTTCGAAGTTTTCCCATTCCCCTGCCCATCAGACAGGGTCCAGAGCATTCACCTTTGTGCTCCACAGCTCTCTGTTGCCTCACTCACCTCACTGTATTGGATCTCTCCCCTGCTGTCTCTCCCATTGGACGGTGTGCTTCCTGACAACAGGGGTTGTGTGTGTTCTTCCTTTGATCCCCAGGAACTGGTGCTCAGTAATGCACCAGCTGTAATTGACTGATCTGAACAGGGGTGAAGGAGATTGAGGAAAGGGGATATAGGGATATTGGAAACTCCTGGAAGGATTCTGCCCTAGGGATCCTGTTTGGTCCTAAATAGGCAGGACTCTCCTTTTCTGCACCACCTCAAAGATCAGACACATCATTTCCATCAGTACTCCTATACTATAAGAGTTTTCCATTCCTCTCTGATCCCCTAAAGAGAAGGGTTATTGAAGCAGAAGAACAGAGAGCAGGAAGGGGCATACTGTTTCTTAAATGCCTTCGTTTCATTTGTGAATATTAATTAGTCAAATGACCTTGTCTAGGCCCAAAGGGAGCCGGGGAGTTTGCTATTCCTGTGTGCCCACAAAGGACAGAAGAATTGGAAACGGGCAAGCATTCACAAACTCCACCACAACACAGAACGTGAATTTCTTCTTCCTTTGTTCTTTTGACTGTGCAACCTAATATTTAGATTATTTTCAGAAAGTTAGGTAGCCACTAACTGAAGAAAGATGCTTTGTTTATTCAGAGGAA
>NW_006983064.1:0-670 GCF_000164805.1 Carlito syrichta | reverse complement strand
TGGTGTGATCAGGAGAGGAAGGGGCACAACCCTGCCCAATGGTGGCATACCAGGCCACTGAAACCTAGGCTGGACGTCGCATTCCCCACCACTTTGATCACTCTATGCCTGACAGCTGCCCTAAATCGAGGCCGTATATTCCGTTAGCTCACACGTGTGTTTTCCGTGGGGCATGAGTGTGGAGGCAGGCCTTGTGGGATGTGTGGCCAAAAGTGCAGGATGGATGTGCCCGGTGGCCACCTTTGAAACTTCCCACGAGTGACAGGCAGGATAGTGCCTTTTCCTCTCCCATCCCTGAGCGTGACTTCTCGTGCTGGGTGTCAGGGGAGATAGTGGTGGCATTGGTGGTGATTATTATTATTTGAAGTAGGAATCCCACTTTAATGCCCAGGACTGAGTGCAGGGGCACGCTCAAGGCTACCAAAGACTCTACTTCCTGGGCTGAGGCGATCCACCCATCTTGGCCCCCAAGTTACTGGAACCACAGGCCTGTGCCACACACCTGGCTAATCTTTGGATTTATTTTTCATGGCCTAGATGAGGTCTCACCCAGTGTCCTGGGCTATTCTTGAACCCACAGGCTCAGGTCATCCACTCGTTTTGGCCTCTGAAGGGCCAGGATGCCAGGCTGACACCTGAGCCCAGCCTGTGGTTGTGGTGGTGGTGGTTG
>NW_006983063.1:0-753 GCF_000164805.1 Carlito syrichta | reverse complement strand
GGGGGCTAAGTTACAGACTTTTAAAGAGAATGAGAGAAGTTGTAAAATAACTAGGAAATCTCCAAAAGAAGCCAAGTTAGAGAAGGCAGAAAACTCAGAATGTCTCATTATCAAGTGCCTTATCCACTTGACAAAGGAAGAAAGACAAAAGAAAGAAAAGAAGAGAGATTTTTTCTCTTTTTTCTTTCTTTCTTCCTTCCTTCCTCCTTCCCTCCCTCTCTCTTTCTTTTTCTCTTCTCCCTTCTTTTCTTTCTCTTTTCTTTTCTTTTTACCTTTCATTCTTCAACATTAGGAGGAGTAGACTCATGAGTTTGGTCATCATATTTTCACAAGCTTTCCATCACGAGTTCCCAAATGAGAAAGTATTTAACCCCCAGGTCATCCTCACATCCCTTTTGTTAAGCCAGAGGGTGGCAGGTAATCTCTTGCCATTTTGCAGATGACAAGATCAAGGCTCATCTGTGGTGTTGAGAGGATGGAGCCCGAGCCTGGGCTTAGTGATTTCGGAGCCCCTCGGGTCCCTGGCACGTGACACACCTGCGTGTGCACACATCCCTTATGTGTGCCATCCACAGGACTGGGCAGAAATGATCACATTTGTCAGCACAGCTTTCTTGGTACTGTGTGTTTGACACTCTCAGCTTCAAGTCAAAAACTACTCTTTGTCTTAGCTTTTAAAAAATTAGCAAACCGTTGAATAGGTAGAACTGGGTTTTCTGATTTCAAACCCCTCAGACTGCATTTTGCAAAGTT
>NW_006983062.1:0-804 GCF_000164805.1 Carlito syrichta | reverse complement strand
TTCAAAAATGAGAACTGAAACTTAAGAGACTGAGAAAGATAAATATTAAGATGACATTTGAGGGGGGGCAGGGATGTAAGGATATGAGGGCATATTTTGTCTGAGAAAGTGTTAAGGAACAGGAACATTGAAATTTGATTCAATAGACACCAGTGTGGTCTAGGGTTACCTTACTAACAACATGCCAATTTAGACAGAAAAATTTTCAACCAAACATAAGGTAAAAGAAGCATTGTTTTTGGAGGAAGGGTACTGTCGTGAGATTTTTACAAAATGAGATCCATGTAACTCAGTAGTTCAGAGGTTGCAGTCGAAACACCTTCTCTCTATTGATATCACTGATATAACATGACAAATCACAATGATGGATATGGGACTCAAAGAGCTCTGTGAAAATAGTTCGCAACATATTTTAACAAAAGAGTCAGCTTTTGTCTAGTTTGCTAGTATTTAGAGCAAATCAACACAGAAATGCTAATCACTGTGCAGGTATGCACAGCACCCACTGACACTAATCTCATGCAACTGGGATGGAGATAGGCATTGGAAAGAAACAAAGAGCAGGACAGATTCTCAAAGGAAACTGTTAGGATGGGATCCACAGTTATTTTAGAAACTACGGGGTCTGGTGGAAGTTACTTTATGCATCTCTCTGTCACTCCTTATTAATGATATCCTAATAAGCCAAACCTGGTAAACACTGATCATAACATATATATATATAGAGAGAGAGAGAGAGAGAGAGAGTCAGAGTCTCACTCCATTGCCCAGGCTGGAGTGCAGTGGCACACTCATGGCCACCCC
>NW_006983061.1:0-1199 GCF_000164805.1 Carlito syrichta | reverse complement strand
GCCACAGCCACAACCTCTCCTTAATTCCAGGGGCCTTATTAGGCATCTGTGGACCCTAATAACAGTTAATTCAGCTCCTTTTTTTCCTTGCATCTACAGCCCAGAGAGGGAGATTCTGGTCTGGGGAGCAAGATCAAATGGAAAATTCTTCAGTTTTTACTCTGGAACTTATTCAACTATTAGAATGTCTGGAATATCTAGGCCTTCTCCCTCTGATACACATCCCTTGTTGGACTTGAAAACATGTGTTTCCTGTTTTGTTGGTATCATACCCAAAGGAGGACAAAGGAAAGAACTTTGCTTTCATTCCAATCTCACCCCATACCAGCACAGGGCCCAATGTGAGACATACTCTCAGTAGTTTTCTGAAGAAGGAAGGAATTAATTAGTAGAAGAATGAATGGACCAGATATGGTAGCTAATGCTTGTAATCCTATCACTTTGGGAGGCTGAGGCAAGAGGACTGCTTGAGCCCAGGAGTTCAAGATCAACCAGGGAAATATAGCAAGACCTTGTCTCTACAAAAATCAGAAAATTAGCCAGACACAGGATCAGCTGAGCCTAAGAGGTTGAGGCTACAGTGAGCCACGATTGTGCCACTGCACTCAAACCTGGGTGACAGAGTGAAACCCTGATTCAAAAAAAAATATGAATGAATGATCCCTAACCTCTTCAGAGACTGGATTCTGGTTGCAGAATTTGAGGAGGTTTCAATTGTACTTGTTCCCTGTCCCTCCAGGTGCTGAGGTCATGTTCCATTGCTCTGCCTTTGCTCTTAAAAGCCACCCTGAGAGCCGAGTCTCATGTGACTCTGGGGCTGCTGAGTCATAAGAGGCAGACGGGTATCAGGGCTCTCTGATTCTGGGGAAACCAGGGAGCTCCTGGGCTCTGGAGTCTGCAGTCACTGCTCACTGCTATGGGTGTTTCTGGCTCTCTCAGCTCTCTTTCTTAAACCTTCCCCAGACACATCCACTAACAAAGACTGTCTTCTTCCCTTCCTGCTAACACTGTGGCCAGGCCCACCTCCTAGGCAATAGTAAAACACAGAAATCAGTCAGAGCAGCCACCCCTGTCAAACTCCAGAATGAGCCAATGTCCCCAGGTCACCAGGAGAATAAGTTTCCACTGTGTCCACATTCAGGGCTCTTTCCCTTGGTGAGGCTGTCACATGGAACAGCCCCAAAAGTCACATGCTCATT
>NW_006983060.1:0-1088 GCF_000164805.1 Carlito syrichta | reverse complement strand
TCGAGAGATGAGAGGACAAACATCCTCTGTCTTGTATTCAAGAAGGGATCTTTCTTTCTTTCTTTCTCTCTTTTTTTGAGTCAGAGTCTTACTCTGTTGCCCAGGCTGGAGTGCAGTGGCATCACCACGGCGACCACAGCCTTGATCTCTTGGGTTCAGGCAATCCTTCTGCCTTAGCCTCCCAAGTAGCTGGGACTATAGGAACGTGCTACCATGCCCTGCTAATTCTTTTGATTTATTGTAGAGATGTGGTCTTGCCATGTTGCCCAGGCTGGTCTCGAACTTCTGGGCTCAGGCAATCCTTTCGCCTTGGCCTCCCAATGTGCCGGGATTACAGGCATGAGCCACTGCACACAGCCAGGTGAGTTTTTTATTGGGGACTTTCTGCAGCTTTCTTTAGTATGACAGACATTTTCACATAAGATAAAAGCAACCACAGTGGCCGATGGTGACAGCCACTTGCCCTCCTCTGCATCCACTCTACCTTGCAGCCTTCACATGCGTGAACTCCATAATGGTAGCCCGAGGCTTTGTCCCCGCAGATTCTACACTCAATGTTTAATACTCCGCTGGGGGACTCGTCCATGCTACCAGGAACCACAGGATAAGTAACCGAGGAGGGACTCGAAGCTGGTGAAAGGGTATCTAGGAAAAGAAGAGGAAGATGGTTGTACAGTCAAGGTATCACTGTTGTATGTCTAAATTGGGCCTATGAGGTTGTGATTTAGCATATGAGGCACGGAGTGATGAAGCATAAACTCGTCCGCAGGGTGCCCATCCTGAGTCGGGCACCTGCCTCTGAGTCACAGCCTCCTGTGCTCGCTCCTACAACTACCGCATACCGCTGTCATGCTGGCAACCCTAAAGATTCCATGCTATCACTCATTCCTGCTGAGCTGACCCCTGGACTCTGGATCCACCCATGGGCCTTCTCACAGCTACCTCTTCCCCAAGCATGCTACCCCCACTACCACGCTCAACGAGTGCTACACTGAACTTATTATCTTGTTTGCCTCCTTCCTTCCAGATCTTCTGCAATTGTTAAGTCAGTAAAAGACACCAGAATAAAGTATAAAAATCCATGTGGG
>NW_006983059.1:0-1496 GCF_000164805.1 Carlito syrichta | reverse complement strand
TTAAAGGCCAATCAGTGCATTCATCACTTTTTCTTTCAAAAAATATTCTGTAGCACAATGCTTTATAGAGGACAATAAGCTTTATTTTTATGACAAGCTTGGCATGATCAAAAAGTTCCTTTCAAAAAATAAACTATGTAAAATGTTTAATTCACACATGTGTGTCTCAAAGATCATAAAGATAAATGTCATAGGTGAAATCCATTACCCATGAAAAGACACATTAATATGGAAATAATTTTGAATTAAGATTACTGAGGTTTAGTGTGCTAAACTAACGGTAATTATGGAGCATCTTAACAAGGCGGAACTCTCTCTTATCCTCTGTGGATTTTACTGGGAATTTTGACTTCCTCTAATATTCTTATGATGTATTCATATTGTAAGATACATTCTTGGAAGATCAATGTTAAACACATTGAGAGGTGGTTAACACAGCAGAAACATAAGTGAGCTAATTAATAAAATAAATAAATCAAACTATTGTTAAAAAACAGTTGAAACTGACTGTTGCATGGTGACTGCTTGCATGACTCACTGTTGTGATTATGATGCATACATTACATCTTCTAGATTCATCTACAAATGCAAGATTTATATCAGAGGTAACAAATGAAAAATACATCTTTAAAATTTTTTGAACTTTGCATTAAATAATTTTTTGTTCTCATTAATGAGACTACAAGGGTCGGAAGACACATGTAGCCTACATATATTGTTTAAAAATATATACATGCTCAATAGCACATATTTAGCCAACATGTTGATGCCTCTATGGCATCAATAGAACTTATATTCTAGTGGAAGATACATATAAGGAACAAATAAACAAAAAATTAATAAAAACCATTTTGAGAAGTACTAGATGACCAACTACATGGTGCCATTTCTGACAATAACGAGAATTGATTCTGTGACTTTAGATAAGAAGGCAGAAAAAGAACTTTCTACAAAAGTAATTTTTAGGGTCTATTCCTAACAGAGAGAAGGTATTAAGCATGTATAAAGATGGGAAAAGCATTTTTATACAGAAACAATCATCTAAAAGAATATGCAGTACCTACTACATATTGCTGTGCTGGACACTGTACAAGGTCAACATAAAATTGCTTTTCATTACACTTTACTCAAGTCAAAATGAAACATTGGATATAAGTGATTCTGTCTTCACCGTTTTATAGAAGATATTTTTTACTATCCAGGCCACAAATCCTGTCTTCTTAACATCATAGCCCATCAATTAAAACTAGGTCAGCAACTACAGAGGTTTAAAAAAGCCACATTAATATCCCTGACACTTCTGCTGATGTTAGTCGTACTTCTCTTTGTTCTGGTGCAGTGGCGAATGCATTCTGGAGTCTCAAATCATTAGTGGCTCTCTTCTGAAAATAATATCCAGGTAAGTGAGATCAGAGATTAGAATCTAAATTTTATGTTCTGTAAGAATCTATAATTCACAACAGTATATATAGTATGTTGTTGCATTTACATTGGAG
>NW_006983058.1:0-10477 GCF_000164805.1 Carlito syrichta | reverse complement strand
TTGCCAACTCTAGGTCTGACAAAGGCTTAATATCCTGGATCTACAAGGAACTGAAACATACTGAAAAGAAGAAAACAAACAACCCCATTATAAAATGGGCAAAAGACATGAACAGACACTTCACAAAAGAAGACATTCGAGCAGCCAACAAACACATGAAGAAATGCTCAACCTCACTAATCATCAGGGAGATGCAAATCAAAACCACACTGAGATACCACCTAACTCCAGTCAGAATGGCAATTATCAACAACTCAAAAAATAACAGCTGCTGGAGAGGGTGTGGTGAAAAGGGAACACTTCTACACTGTTGGTGGGAGTGTAAACTAGTGCAACCTCTGTGGAAAGCAGTGTGGCGATTCCTAAAAGCTCTAAAAATTGACCTTCCATATGACCCTGCAATCCCCCTACTGGGAATATACCCTGAAGAACACAAATCACTCTATAAAAAAGATACCTGCACACGTATGTTTATCGCAGCATTGTTCACAATAGCAAGAACCTGGAAACAACCATGCTGCCCATCAAAAGAGGACTGGATTAAAAAAATGTGGTACATATACACGATGGAATACTACGCAGCCATAAAAAAGAACAAAATCATGAATTTCGCTGCAACCTGGATGGAACTAGAGTCTATAATACTGAGTGACCTCTCACAAAAACAAAAATCCGAATATCACATGTTCTCACTCATATAATGGACCTTGAACATCCAATGCAATACTATGAGAAAATGACGGATGGTACTGGGAAACTATGGGGGGGAGGGGGATGGGATTAACAGTAGCAATATCTGTCGGGGGATGGGAAAACACTTCTTATCTACAGGGTGCCTGAATGAAACGTCATTGTACACCTAACCATTAACTGTACCCCACAAAACCATAATAAAAAATACTGATTAATGAAAAAAAAAAAAAGAAATCATTATTAATCTAGAATACAATACCCAGGCATACTGACAATCAAATATGGGGATAAAATTAATGTAATTTTAGAAATTCAATGACTCAGAAAGTGTAAATTTTTAAAAATACTTGAGACTCTGGTTAGAAGAATCCTAGAAACGGTAAAGATACAAAATGCATGCAATGTCAAATATATATGTATATATTTCAAGTTGTTAGCTCAGAAACAAACAGTTCAAATTAGAAGAGGAAGCCAGTAAGAAAGATTTATCAGACAAATGAAAGATCATAATAAATCATATGTATAATTAGGTGATGATTTCTTCTACAACAAGATAAAATTAGGAATCAATGTTAAAAACAAAACACCACCAAAAATAGTAATAAAAATGAAACAGAAAACCCAACGAAAGTCATGGTCTAAAGATGAAACAAACCAAAATGTAGCTTAAGAGTATGATAAAAGAATAATTTCATTCTGGTTTTGTTCCTTTGGATTGCTTTTCAATTTTTGCAGGCACTATCACACTTCTTATTGTGACAAATATTCACAACATAATATTACTCTCAGCATTGCTAATATACTTCACTTTTTAGAATTAGATTAGAGAAAATCATCAAAGGCTTAATTATAATTACAGAAGAGAGATGAGGACAAATTCATCATTTTCTTGTTTCACATATTGGGAAGTTGACAAAAAGTTTTTAAAGTTGATTCTTCAATAAATAACTCTTTTGAAGTATAATACTTAAAGCTAAAAACAGAATAAAACACTGCTAATGCTACTACTAATAAAACTAAAAATAATAATGGTGTGGAAGATAGAAGGGAAATGAGAAATAAACCAAGGCTATTAAACCTCTTACTGTTTCCATCAGGGAGATGGCATATATTGAAAACCACGAACAAATCAAGTGACCAGAAGTTTGTGTATATTTCCTATTGTCATGGTAACCACCATTGGAAATAAAACTGATCATTTCTGAAGAATGGAAAAGGAATAAATTTGGAGGTATGTTATTTTTATTTTTGCAACCTTCAATATTGCTTACATTACTTATTTTGCACTCTAAATAAATAAAATAATAATTATAGCCTCGATTTGTCTGTTTTTCCACTGACGTATAAATCCTGTTAGATATGTTAGAGCTTGAATGACTTTACTCAAGCTTAACATGTAAGCACCTTCTGAGACAGATACAAAACCATATTTTTCCTTTCTACCTTTCTTCAAGTAACTATATTGATATTGATACTACTTTTTGTTCTTTAGTCATCTGGAGGGAGCTGCTGCTTCTTGTTTCTGTTTCTGTTTTGAGAGATGAGGTCTTTCCCTGTTGCTTAAGCTAGATTGCAGTGGTACAATAATAGTTTACAGCAGCCCTAAACTTCTGGACTCAAGTGACCCTCCTGTCTTAGTCCTCCAAGTAGCTGAGATTACGGGTGTACACCACCACACTCAGCTAATTTAAGACTTCTCCATGCCAAACATTCCCTCTTCATCATATGTATTTTTAATTGACTCACCTTTAGATAGAACTTATAATGTTGTAAACCTGTTAGATATATTAATTCACACCTCCCAGCAATCTTTGATAAAGGTACGTAACTCCCATTTTATAGAAAAAGAAATGATGACCAGAAAGTGTAAATGATTTATTCAATCTAAAAATGTTAGCCAGGATTTGGACCCATGCTGACTGGATCCATGCTCTTAATTGCTGTAATACTTTTCTTATTACAGAACAAAAACTAAAAGTTGCTAGTTCCCTATGTATTCCAACTCTCATCAGTTTGCCAATATTATAAGTTTGGGCACTGATGCCCAAAATAAAGTAGATCTTATTCAGGTATGGTCTAATGAAGAAAGATTAAAAATGCAAGCAATACATTTTGAATATTCCTCACCTTTGATGAAAGTTTGTCTTCTTTTTTCTTTTCTTTTTTTGCCTATTCATATCATATTCTTCACATGTTCAGCTTACCATCACCTCCATATTGTCAGCATCTTTCACACTTTCTATTATGCCATGCCTCTCTGATTCTTTCCTTTTGTAATATTCATATTTTACTTCCAAATGTATTCAACTCTCATTATATATTTTTTTTCCCTTTTCAGCTGAGGAAATTAAATTAAAAAATGACTGAGATAGCAACATTTTAGTTTACTGGTTAGAGCTGTGACTCTCAAGTTAGACTGACTTGGTTCAAACGCTAGCTCTGTTTACCTTGCTGAGTACTAGTTTCTTTACTAGCCAATTTTTGGTCCTAATTTTGCATGAAAGCTATCTCATGCCTTCCTTGCAATGTTGTAAGGTAAATAGTAATAGGTAAGGTATGTGTCCGAAATTGCAGCACTAATATTTGCTTTTCTTTGCTTTCAGATATTATATCCAATAGGACATATTATATCCTATATATTGGATATAAGGTATATATTATATGTATATACATTATTCTATATATATTTAATGTATTAGATAATATACACAATAAACATTTTTTAGTATTGTTTCTAAAGTGAAGGACATTGGTCTAGCATTGGAGAACAATAACTGTGGCATATTGACTAATCATAAGATGTTCAGTGAGTATGTCCCAAATAAGTACAACTGAATATTCATCAATCTACTTTCCTTTCTCTTTTCCTGAGTCATTTGATCTTTTCCCAAAGCTTACTGAAAAAGAGAAATAAATTGTTCTTTGTGTCTAGGCTGTTTTTTGTTTTTTAAAAAAACAAACAAACAAAAAACCAGATTCAGTGGATTCAAGCAATTCTCTTTTCCTCTAGACCTCAACTTAAAAACTCATAACCTTCAAGTATTCTGAAAGCAAGTGTTTGTCTGTAATCACCTTTAGCATCTTTTAAATAAAAACATCTAGTATAGGTTATTAGTTTGTACTAAAATTCTCCATTTATTTTGAATTGCACAAATAATTTCATAATATCTAGCTAATGGACAGAAACCTCAAGCTGGCTTGATTGAAGGGAGAAGCACATTAGGAATTCATTGGCTGATATGAATGGCCTTGAAAATCTCAATAACAGAAAGAATGGCGAATGCCCAACATTTGGGTTTAATATCACCATGATTTTCTTATACACATTTTGGCCTTCTTGTCTCATTTATCTCATAAACTCATCCTTATGCTTTCACATAACAGTTTGTCAGTAAATATCAAATATTTTACAGACTATTTTATGTAAATGCCAATGATATTCAAAAGTGACACTGAGCTTTGTTCCCTACTTTAGAAATTGGAAGATTAAACTAAAACTACCTTTTTAGTGCTTTTTTTTTTCTTTGCCATTATTTTAGTTTGGTTGATTTTATAAGAGTTGAAGAAAATATAAGTGTGTTCACAACATTGGGAGAAAGTGTAATTTGTAGACCGATTTTTTATTTGAGCTTCTTTGAGCCTGAACGATAGGAAGTGGGAAGTGGGCTGAATATTCCTTGATAGATAACAGCTGGGGCATAAACTGTGTGTTTTGAGGCATGTAAGTTATTCTTAAAACTTTCCTCATCAAACTACTTCCATTCCGCTTATCATAGAGACAGGTCACAGAAAGCCATATTTAATTCAATTTTATATTATTTCACTGTGTAAATTTATATGAAAGTAAGAGCATGAATCCCGTATAAAAAAAAACTAGCAAGGATAGTCTAGAACTTACTGGTTTACCAAATGTACAAAGTACCTTCAGAAACTGTTATTTAAGTATTTCTTCATCTCTCCTTAGTTAATGAAAAAGAGTAAATAATAAAATACTTTGCATCAATTTATTTTCCAAAGTGCTTTTATTTTCACGATCCCATTTGATCTTCACATCAATCCTATAGAGTTAGCAACACAGATTATATTTTTCTTTGTAAAAATAGACTAGAAGCCCTACCCTAGTTTATGCTGAAGTGTTCTAAAGACCTATTTAAGACTTTAAGTCATAGTAAATAAAATCATTATAAAATTATTTCATAATACTGTGTTTATGGTTATGAGCAACATTATTTAGAACGTTTAAAATAGACTGAATTAAGATGTCACAGTAAACATATTTATCTCAGGAAGAATGAAAAATAATTTCTGTTAGTCTTATTCCAAGGAAATGAGAACCTAAGCCCTTCTTAGTAAATCAGTTACTCTACATAATTAAATAGTACTAAGACAGTTACAACGAGCGTGTCAAACAGTAGGCATGCACACCAATATTGTGCATCCCTTATTTATGGCAGACATTCCTAATGGATTGAGGCACTCATCCTTACATAGCTCAGATTTAGCTTCATAATTCTTTGCAATACAGGTAACCACCATTAGTGGATGAGACTTTTCAAGTTTTATAAAACCAATTGGTCATTCCTTAACTACAGTTTGCAAGTTCCCAAAGTCTCTATTTTGTATAAGCCACCTCTACCCTGGGGAGAAGAACAATTTATCTTTTAGAAATTGTTATAAACATAGGTCTTGTAAATGTTGATGTTAGAACGAACAACAACAGAAAAAACGAATTGACTAAATGAAAGGAACTATGGGAATTATTTTCTTTGGTTGGGTGTTTTGTAAATGAAACCTGGTTGGACAACGGAGCATAAATGTGGTCAGAGGAGACAGGTGGGTGTGTTTCTGCATGTCCTGCCACCCTATTTGCATGAAGCATTTGTAATTGCTATGAGGCTTCCATAACACACTAAACAACTAAACTTGTCTTAACAAGAAATATTTTTCTTTGCTAGGTGAAGTTGGAGAGGTATCACAAATATACATTATAAAGTTGTTCAAGTTTTGCCCCAGAAGAAATAAAGGTAGAATAGCTAAAGGTTAAGTTACCCTCTAAGATTTTCATATTAGGGACAAAACCTGCCAATTTGTGAATGGAATGTTGACACCCATTGTCACAAAACAAACAAACCAAAACAGAAAAGAATAGGGAAAAAAAGATAGTACCATGAGAAGGAGATCACATGTTATCATTACTTTTTTATCTAGTAGCATTAATGATCATGTTAGAGTTAGGTAGAAAAAAGGTTCCATTTTTATTGTACCCTTAAATAAAGTCAAACAAAATGTTACTGCTGACACGTGCTTTTAATTATGTGTGAGAACCTTTCATAAAGATAGATAATATGATACATTAATTAATTTTATTGAATGAAGTGTGTCAACGAATGAAAGTCCCTTAGTTGAGTTATTTGTTCTGCCCTTTGTTCTCACAGAACTTTACAAATCTTTGGAGAAACTATCTTACTTCATGAGTTTTTCTATCTTCTGCACAAGGCAGTAAGCACCAGAAAGGAAAAGGCAATATAAAATTTCAGCATTTTGATTAATTCTGACACACAACTAAATCTAAGAATGTTAGTTATATAAAAAAATAAAAGAATCTTTAATGACAAGTTTTTAGCAGGCAGTTATATTTTTTGTATTTGTTTTCCCTTCCATCAAGAGAGAAGTTTGTATCACTCAAGAAGAGTGTTTAGTCCCCAAAATAAGAACCCTAGATATAATTGATTATTATTTCAAGTAAGGATCAAAAATTAATTATTAAATAATCTGTTATTTATTGGAATTTAAAATGTGCAATGTAAACGAATGCTCTAGGTTAATGGGAAGTGATTTTTTGCCTTCTGTTCCACTGAGAGGTAGAGCTGTTTTTTCTTGGGATGTTATTAAAATATAAGATGTTGCATCTCCCTGTCATAGCAAGATGGATTATTGTAGGATTTACTTGTCGGGCTGTGAAATGACCCGCAGCATTAAGGCAGCCCAAGCACTGATTTTTGAAGCAGCCTCATTGCCTTCAATGTGGGATGTGATGAATTGTTGCTTGATATGTCAGTTTTTTTTTTTCCAAAATGGTATTCTATCTTTAAAAATGCACACATATACAAGCACATGCTCAGAAGGTAATGTGTGCAAGAAGGATCTTAATAAACAGAAAGAAGGGAGAGCAAATCAGAAAAAGTTGGCCAACTGATGATCACAGAAAAATTTCAAGTAAATTGGAACATTAGCTAAAAAAACGCTAAGTAAAAACATGCACAGGAATCAGATAATCGATATTAAAAATTCAGGTTCACTCTTCTTTAAATGTCCTCAGTTCTAATCTCAGCGGTAATATGAGGTTGACTTTTCTAGGGAGTATATATATAAAAGTTAATTGTTACAAGTTAATTGTTACACTTCTTGACTGTTTATCACAGAGACAACTGGATTTATGCAAAAATATCAGAAGTGCAAAAACCTTCATTTTTGTTATTAGCAGCTTATAGCAAAATAAAGAGAAATATCAGCTCAATTTTTTCACATTAAACCATGACATGGACTACAAATACATAAAGTAGACATAAAGATGCCAACTTGCATGTGTTCCAGAATGATATTTTCATTTACTACAACAAATATTAATTTATGGATCCCACATGGAAATGTAGATGTTTATAACGGTTGGTAAGTAATGCAACAGAATATGTGTCATAACCGTTTTAACAAAAAAATATGTTGGAACTGGGAAGGAACTGTGAACAAAGACAGAAAGAAATAAATAGGAGTGCAAGTAATAAGAAAAATGGCCTATAAGAATTAAAGTGGTTTAGAAAAAACATATAAGACTCACCCAACTGGAGTCCAACCAGGAAGCTTGTCAAAAGGAATAGTGTAGGAGGGTAGTGGAAAATTTCCAGCACCTTGAACAACAACAAAAAAATCTATAATCTAGAAATTGTGAGAAAATTAATAATTGCTTCTCTTGTCTATCTTGTAGGGATAGTTTAGGGCATATAACACATTTAAGTTATAGGTATAGAGTATAGTAGTCAAGAATGTGAATCTGGGACTATTGTCTTCCTTATCGCCTACTTACACTACATAAAAGTGAAGCTAGTTATTTAATCTCACATTTCCTCACTTTGTCATCTGTCATTCTGATATAGATTGCAGTCAGTGCAAATAATGATTAAATGAGATAAATCACGCAAAAAACAGATGAAATCTTATCTGGTATAATAAGCACTCAATAAATCTTAGTTATTATTACTCATTTTGCTACAAACTGATAATAACTAGAAGACTATTATTATTTTGTTTCTGCACAAATTCAATCTTCTCTATGATAAACAGTGGAGGGGTTTGACAATTTACAGGTAAAACACTACACTTTAGAAAAGCCAAACTGACAATTATAACTGAGATTAGAATTTAGGATATTTAGGTAGAGTAGCACTAGTTTTTAATATGAATTATCTGATTTATTGTTTTTTCTTGTGATATTTGGGTTTTTTATTCTGATTTAACAAGCATTCCAAGTCACTTTTTATTTTTCTGTTTTGGATGAAGAAATATCTGACTGAGAAACACCATTATTGAGTGGTAATTAGCTCTGGTATTAAATAGAAGGTCCAGAAAGAAACTATGATTGTATGTGGTCCTGTATCTGGTCTTGAGAGGTTGACAGAGGAATGGGAAGAGAAAGATGCATACAAATGTTGTAGAGCTTCAGTAGAGAGTTTGCATCTGTGCTGTTTATCCCCAAGTTTCTATCTTAGTCTGTTGTCTGGTCCTGTTACAGAATACCTGAGACTGGACACTTTATTTTTTAAAAAGTATACATTTATTTCTCAAAGGTCTAGAGGCAGAGAAGTCCAACATCAAGGCAACAACATTTGGTGTCTAGTAAGGACCTTCTTGTTGTGTCCTCACATGGCAGAAAGCACAAGGACAAGAGAATAAGCTAGTAGATCACTGCCTGAAGTCTCTTTTATAAGGGTCTTAGTCCTATTAAGTAGGAAAGAGTCCTTATAGCCTAATCACTTCTTAAATGCTCTGTCTCTTAATATTATCACAATGGCAAGACTAAATTTTGGAGGTGACACATTCAAACCATAGCATCCTTTCCTTGGGAAATTGTTGTCTCTGATCTCCTTTTTTTTTTGAGTTGGAGTCTCACTCTGTCGCCCAGACTGGAGTGTAGTGGCCTCTCCCGGCCACTGCAGCCTTGACCTGCTGGGTTCCGGCAATCATTTTGCCTCAGCCTTCCAAGTAGCCGGATACAGTTGTCTTTATGCTCCCTCTGAGATTCTGGAAGAAAGTGTATTTCTACTGATGATTTAGGGAAGGACGGCAGATCCTCCTCCCCCTCAAAAAGAAGGTTGTCAGTTTTAGGTAATAAGAACCACACACTAGCCATGGATCTGACTTTAGGCTTCTACCTCATGATTTATTAATTTGGGAGTCACTTATGTAGAGTGAGCATTGTACTTTCATGGTGATAGAAACACATACACACACACAAATACACACACACACACACACACACACAAGAAACATAAACACATGTGCACCTGTACACAGATGCGTGCACTTATGAACTCACACACAAACACACATAGTCACATGAATCTGAAGCTGCTTCAACAATAACTCCTTTCCATTTCATAAGAAAGGTTTCAATAATAGAAGAAAAAAATAGTTTATACATGTTATATTTTGATACTTTGACACTATTGAGTTGCAAGTCAGACAAACTACTTATTCCAAGGAACCACTAATATATTGGCAAATTTAAATGATCACTGTCATCACATTTACGACAGATATTCCTTAATTTTCATTTTCTTTTCAAGTGTTATATGCCAGGGTTGAGGATTACTAAGGGGAATAAATTAAAACATCTCCCCAAAAGAATGGTTTAAAATAATGAGAGTCAGTGGGAATCTCAGTCAAGATAACGTATTTTAAAGAATAACAATGAAGGTACTCAAAGCATTTTTAAAAAATCAAAGTGCCAGATCATTTTTTAAAGTTTTCATGTTAACATGCAATATAGCCAGTAAGCTGTGAGAGACTGAATCATCGGTCTGTCAGCAAGCTTCAGTTGTACCACAAATAGGGAAAGCCAAGTAGGGATAGAGCTTTCTCACTCAAACATTCATGTATTTATATTGAAAAATAAGTATTTTTTTAATTTTATGGTTAGGCATTTAAAAGGAGAATTAAGAAAAAACATTCTTAAAATAAAAAGCATATTAGAACATCAGCTAACCCATCCCAAATTCCAAAAATGTTCCATTGGCTGCAAAAAGAACAATAGATAAAATAATGTTAACTGATCAGCCAAAATGCAGATATTTCTACTCTACCTCTGAATTTAATAGCAGTCATTAAAGGCAAATGCAGACCAAAAAATTCAAGGATGTTATTTTTTCTTATTTCTTCTGTGTATAAGAGACCCTTTTCTCTTAAACTTGTACTACATAGTAAGAGCAAACATTTACTTAATATTTAGTAAGTGTCAAGCACGGTTGTAGCCACTTTACCTATACTATTTCACTTAATTCTCACTAAAATCACTGTGAGATACTATTATTATCTTCATTTTATAAGGAAAACAAAACTTATAGAGCCAAGCAACTTGCCAAACAGCTTATAAAGATAAAGCAACATTTGAACCCAGGATCTCAGTTGCCAGAG
Organism: Carlito syrichta; assembly: GCF_000164805.1. Classification (NCBI taxonomy): domain Eukaryota; kingdom Metazoa; phylum Chordata; class Mammalia; order Primates; family Tarsiidae; genus Carlito; species Carlito syrichta. The sequence continues at coordinate 97 of NW_006983058.1, read as the reverse complement.
TTCTAGCCCTTACCAGTTATCTTACACTGGTCTCCATGCCATAAATTAGTTTGCTAACTTTATTTAATAAAATGAAGTAAATTTTGTACTTAATTTT
>NW_006983057.1:0-1552 GCF_000164805.1 Carlito syrichta | reverse complement strand
GACTAGGACTTGGAAATGTGTGCTGCACCAAAAGTCAAAAGTTAAGCAGCCATGTCTATGATATAGGTATATTAATGCTCTTAAACTTACATTAGAGATTAATAAGGCAATCGCCTTCCAGGTGTTAATTACATCTCCAATTTTTTTTCTGTTAATCAAATGCCCAGCCATGCAAGTTGAAAAATGCTAAAATATGTTAATAGAAAAATAAGATGGTATTTCAGAGACATAGTTCAGATTGTACCAAATCGCTGAAAATTATCTTGCCACCCATGTTATTTGCCTGAAATACACAGAAAGTCCTTAAGGAGTTATGAAAGACAGCAAAACTACCTGTGACAATTCATAGTTCCCCTCTAAATACTGTGAGACTGCTGCCTGGTTCCAACAATGCTGGTTTCCTTCCCTTTTCTCTACTGTGTCCCATTACTCAACAAACCTACTGAATTTCAGAATTTGCTTCATTTTTGCATGATGTCACTGTCATTCATTCAGCATATACTAAATGACCACTTACTGCTTACTAGTCACTGGGGATACAGACTTGAGCAAGTCAGACATATTCCTTGCCCTTATAGAGCTAAAAAAAAAAAAGGTTGAAGAGAGAGGTAAATAATCAAATAATTCCACAAATAAATGCAAAGCTGCAACTGAGGAGAAGAACTCAGGACTCAAAGAGCAAAAAAGGGAATTTATTGTAGAAGAAAAGTTGGGAAGGAACACCCGTAAGGGAGGTGGTGCTTAAGACAAGCTCTGAGGGTGAGCTAGGGAGAGTGTCATGTGTAAAGGTCCTATGTCAGAAAAAAAGCAATGATGAGAAGGAAGAGAGGGAGGAGGAGAAGGAAGAGAGTAAGGAAGATGCAACAATGAGTGATTAGAAGAAGTCATAGGGCTGTAGTAGAGGGAACAAGGAAGAATACTGCACAAGGTAATGGTTACGGGAGAGGGAGAAAGTGAACCCCATCAAGTCTTTCAGGATATACAGTAAAGAATATTTGTGTTTTATCCAGTTGCAATACAAAGACATTGAAGGGCTTTGTGCAGCAGTGTAATATGATAAGATTTCAGTTTCAGAAACATCACTCTTGTGATGGCAAATGAAGAATGACCAAAGGGTTCAAGAGCAGATGTGAACAGATAAGCTAGGAGGCTACTGCAGTGGTCCAGGTGAGATGATGATGGCTAAGGAGTGGGCAATGGGCTAGTGAAGGAGAAAGGGAACAAATCTGGAAGATATTTAGCAGAAAAACATCAACAGGATTCAATGATGGACTAAATACAGTAAGGAGAAGGTGGGTAAGGAGGATGATGCCTGGGTTTTGAAGGACTGCATAAAAAGTCAGACAGGAGTCTTCCACACAGACTGAGAACACTGGAAAAGGGACAAGATGGGGCAGGAAACAAATGCAAGTTGGTTTTAGACATAGTGAATTAGAGATGCCCTTGGCAAATGAAAACATGGGTCTGAAGCTCTAAAATAAAAGCCTGGAATATTGATCTATCTCACCTGCCTACCTACTTACTTACCTAATATCTGCGTGCGTGCATGCAT
>NW_006983056.1:0-2281 GCF_000164805.1 Carlito syrichta | reverse complement strand
GAGCATAATGAGTATTGTTTCCTGTAATGTGGCTTAGCATTGATAGAGTGCTTCTTGATTGTTCTTGATCATATGTGAGGGTGGTGAGGCACTGACTTAGGCAAATTCAGTGACGCTTTGGCTTGGTCACTTGCTTTCCATGGTGTGCCACCAAAAGGAAACTTTGCTGATGGGACTTATGGTGCTATCTTGGACAAGAAACCATGTGTCTGTCTGAGGCTCTTGAGGCCATCTTTACTTGTTTATTAGAAAATTCCTAGGGTTTCCCCTTAGGTTCCATTCTTCCCAACCCCTGCCAAAAACCTAGATCTTAGCCTCAGGGCCCATCACTCAGCTGAAAGTAGTAGCTGATCCACAAAAGTTCTGTAAGCAAGAACCAGATTTCTGCTTTTCCTAGAGAAGAATCCAGCCAACTCCTCTTCAAACACACCAGGAAATTAGAATCAGACAGTTCTCCTCTCTATGTTCCTAAAGTCAAGGTGACTGTTTTCAGGAGCTCACACACACTTGAGCCTTTTATAAGGAGGAAGAAGGCAAAATCTGAGAACCAATGCCTATTTCTCTTGTTTTCTATTGAAGCTCGGATGATGGAGAAAAGTGGATCCCAGACCTTCTCTCTTTACTTCTACCCTTAGTACACCCACACTCCCCCACTACTCTCTCACATCATATGTTTGCCTCTGTCACGTGTGAGACCTTGCTCTTCTCCCAAGCCAACCTCAAACATTGCATTGATGCTAAAGAAGAGGAACTTAGAATTTTTAATATCATGCTCCTTCTCTCTGCCCTGGAGCCTCCATATTGAAACCAGTTTCTTTCTACTGGAGAGGTGGAATCTGTGAAGCCAGGAAGAACTTCAGGAGGGGAGTTTTCCCCTCCTCTGGCAGAATTTTAATCTCCAGGTCAACAAGAAGTTTCCTAATGTGGATTGAAAGGCTAATATGGCTTATTTTTAACTGCTTTCTATTTGCTTGAATGTTGCATATTTCTGCTTGTGAAATTTTCCTTTAATAAAGCCATTAATACGCCAACGGTATTTTCTTATTTACAACAGACTGACAGAATTAATGCTGTTAACATTGGGCTTTTTTTCTTTTTTCTTTTTTTTTCCCTCTTGTTTGCTTTCCAGGTCATGCTGACCTGTTCAGCTTGGACTGTTTCACATTTGTTTTTAATGTCAGTTTAAATGTAATTGTAAAAGCATGTATGCTCTAAATTCATGCAGTTACTTTTTCCAGTGGAAAAACCTGCTATTCGAAAGCTTTTCCAGGCTCTGCAATTTTACATGAGCAAGTTTTTGGTAAAACCTTTTGCCCCCCACTCAGGATAGCATCTGGACAGTGAGCCCCTTTCTTCTGGCTCAGTAGTCAGAAAGAGGAGACTTGGAAATAATTTCTGATCTATCCTGTGCTTTGGCAAGGATGTGTAGCATTGCATATCATTCTATTATTAATTATGTTTACTCCTCCATGAACTAAAAACCATTAGACTAAATAGTCCAACACAAACCTTGAAAGATAAAATGTAATATTCTTTTCCCTGGCTAGTCCTCTGACCCAGATTGGGACTGAAAGGAGGATGGGGGCGTGGGGGGAAGATTCAGGAAGCCTTCTTGCCTGAGGGAATTTGGCATGCATTTATTAATCCCACTTGATTGCACCCCCTGCTAATCTCTCACTCCATGCCTGCCAAGGACTGGCTGTGCACCCCGCCTCTGGTCGCTGTCCTAGCTCTTCCCCACACGTCTGTAACTCACACCATTGATTCTTCTCTCCAGAAACATGCTACTTAGCCTGATGAAATGCAAAGAATACCACCACCCTAGAAGTTAGGATACCTGGTTTTAGCTCTTGCTCTGCCACTGTCTAGCTCTATGACCTTGGACACAACTTATCTCTGGCCTTCAGTTTCCCAATCTTTAAGAATTGGTTTGGAGGGGAGAGAAAGGGATAGACAAGGTCCATGGCCTTCAAACTATTATTATTATTATTATTATTATTATTATTATTATTATTATTAGAAATGGAACATTTTCTTCAAACAAAATCTGTCACAGAGTCCAAATTGTAGGTATAGAATAAAGCGTTGCTTATTCTTCGATTGAAAGGAGGTGGGGTGCTTGCCCAAGATAGAAGGCCATACTTTTCGTAGTTTGCCACCATAGGCAGTCTTTCAGACTGTTTTCTAGCTAGAGATCTAGTCTTGGGAAAAGTCAGAGCCTGCCCATTGGCTTACACTTTCACAAGGTACAGAGCACTTTTACCATGTTCATCTCCTTTTT
>NW_006983055.1:63710-64421 GCF_000164805.1 Carlito syrichta | reverse complement strand
CCAGGGGACCATCGATCTTGTTTATCCTTTCGAAGAACCAGCTTTTTGTTTCATTGATTTTTTTTGTATTATATTTTTGTCTTCTATGTCCTGGATTTGGGCTTTTATTTTGGTGATCTGGATTCTTCTGCTGAATTAGAGTTTTTGTGGTCTTGCTTTTCCAGTTTCGTTAGGTGGCTTGTTAGGCTGTTAATTTGTGATCCTTCCATTTTCTTCATGTGCATTTGTAGGGATATAAATTCCCCCTCCTACTAAAGCTTTCATGGTGTCCCAGAGATTTTGGTAAGATGTTTCTTCATTTTCATTTGTTTCCAGGTATCTTTTGATCTCTGTTTTGATTTCATCATTGACCCAGAAGTTGTTTAGCATCATGCTGTTTAGTGTCCATGTCTTTGTGGGTTTGGGGGGGACCTTGTTGGTGTTAATGTTTATTTTTATTCCACTGTGATCCAAGAAGGTGCATGGTAGAATTTCGGTCCTTTTAAATTTGCTTATGCTTGATTTATGGCCAATTATGTGGTCAATCTTAGAATACATTCCATGCAGTGATGAGTAGAATGTGTATTCTATGGTCTTTGGATGGAGTGTTCTATAGGTATCAATTAAGTCCATTTGGTCAAGAGTCACATTGAGGTTCCGGATCTCATTGCTGATTTTTTGTCCTGATGATCTGTCTAGGGCTGTGAGTGGGGTATTAAAGTCCCCAGTTAT
>NW_006983055.1:14152-62642 GCF_000164805.1 Carlito syrichta | reverse complement strand
TTCTGCTTGGGTAATTCTGCTTTCCATACTTATCAGTTTGTTATTTATTTCATTCACAGTGTTCTTTATTACTGTTATCTCATATATCAGCTCCTTCCTAGTTTCTTCTTGTCTCTCCTCAATTTGTTTTAATCTCTCCATTAAAGTCTTGATATCTGGTTTGTAGTTTAGGACCATTCTGGGGGCTCTTCATTGTTTGTATTCCAAAGTCAGTTTTCTCAGTGTCTGCCCTCCCAGGGGTCTGGGAGAGACCCATATTCTTCTTTTGGTTTTTCTTCATTTGTGTAGATTTTTCTCTCTCTCTCCCTCCCCCCTTTCCCTCCCCTTCTTTAATTCTGTTTTTCAGGGAAGGTTGGGTTGCTTTAGTTTCACTTTGCAATCTCCTGTTCATCCTTATGAGGGTCCTCTGGCTTTGTTCACTTTTGAGGTTGGAGTGTGGGCTGTGGGCTGTACTTTTTGCAGTTTTGAGGTTTAATTGAGGGGGAAGCTGTTATTCAGAATCTATATGCTGATTCCAGCGTCCACCAACAGGTGTATGGGCACATTGGAACCTATTTCCCACCGGCTTACAATCTGTCTGTGCAGCAGTATGTAGGTTTGGTCCCTAGATCAAAAGGAGGTGCAAAAGAGGAAAATAATAGAGGAAAGGGGGGTCAATAGGAAGTTAGAAAGAGAGGAGAGTGAGAGGGAAAAAAGACATACATACCAACTAACAAGTGAAAAAGAGACACAAGGCCAGAGAGAAGTGAAGAAACATGTGAGCAAAATTCCCTAAAGGATACTGGTAGCTACACAGAGACAGACCAATAAAATCATGAAATAGATAGTGTAAGTCAGAAAGCCAACAAAAGTGAGCAAAACAAACAGTCAAAATGATAAAATCAAAAGTCAAAATAAGAGATCAGACTAGTTCTGGAATCTTTCCTGAGTGTCTAAAGTCTCTTCAGCTCTGATCTCTAGCCTCTTCCTTTGCAGGCAGCTAGATTTACCAGCAGCTTGGGTTTGTCCTTTTTTTTTAGCCTGCTGCCTGGGAGGTCTGTGATGTTGCCTTTGTCTGATTCAGCAGGGGAGAGGCTTTGTCTCCTGTTTAGCGATGTTATCTTAGGAACCGAGGTGGAAGCTGCTGATAGATGGGGGGGCAATGCAAATCTCTGCCTGGAGAATGGCCAAGGTGGCAGCTTCACTTTCACGGATCTTTTCTCTCCACTGTCTGAGTCCCTGTGTTATCCACTGTGATGGACTGTGCTGGAGTGGGAGGCACCGGGGATGAGCTGCACAGCTGGGTGCTGGGTCCGGGGTGCTACCAGCAGGCTGGGGTGGAGGAGGGGGTTGGGATTTCCCTCCTCTGGAGCTGAGAGCCTCCAGTCAGCACCTCCTTAAGATATGCTGTTCCCTTATATAAGCATGGGATCGCACACTGAGTGCCTCAGCCAGGGTGGACCCAGAGCTCCAGAGCGCCAAAGCTCCAAAGGGCAGACGGTGGGCAGCGACAGTGGCCCTGGGTCCCTCACAGGGTACTTCAGCCAGAAATGGGACTGGTATCTTTGAGGGGTGGGCACCCAGAGCCTCCCTGGGTGACCAGCAGCTTGGTGCTGGGTGCTGGGTGAGACGATGTATCCAGGGAGGGAGACGAGACCCAGGACTCCCGCACGGGCAGGAGTCACATATAGTGCGGCACCAATAGCCGGGGGCTGCAATATCCTGCCCTGCGTGAGACCGAAGGTCCCCGGTTCTCGGACCAGTGAGGCTGGTGGTGGGCAGGTGAGTGGGGGAAGAAAAGTAAGAGTCTTTTTGGGAATTCACGTTTGGAGAATCTCACAAATCTACCTATGCCGTCGCCATCCTACCAGAACCACTGACGGACAATTTTTTAAAAATCACACAATTTATCAATTTAGAAGACTTTTTTTCTCTCTTTTAATTTTTACGTTGAAATTGTGGGGTGCAATTCAGGGATAGGTATATAATTGTTCATTGTGCAGGTACCCTTATGATGAGGTGTGTCCCCCCCTTCCCCAGGCTGACATCAACTACTGTCAATCCCAGCTCCCCACCCTCCACCTCCCTCCCTGTAGTTTCCCACTACTTTCAATCGCTTTCCTATAGTAATACGGTAGTTGTTCAAGGTCCACTTATGAGTGAGAACATATGGTACTCAGCTCTTCATTTCTGTGAGAGATTGCTCAGTATTATAAACTCTAATTCCATCCAGGTTGCTGCGAAGGTCATGATCTTGTTCTTCTTTATGGCTGTATATATGTATCATAATTTTTTTATCCAGTCCTCTTTTGATGGGCAGCACGTTTGGTTCCATGCTCTTGCCATTGTGAACAATGCTGCAATAAACATACGTGTGCAGGTATCTTTTTTATAGAATGACCTGAGTTCTTCCAGGTATATTCCCAGTAGGGGGATAGTAGGGTCATATGGAAGGTCAATTTTTATAACTTTTAGGAATGGCCACACTGATTTCCACAGAGGCTGTACTAGTTTACACTCCCACCAACAGTGCGGAAGTGTTCCCTTTTCGCCACATCCTCTCTAGCATCTGTTATTTTTTGAATTATTGATGATGGCCATTCTGACTGGAGTTAGGTGGTATCTCAGAGTAGTTTTAATTTGCATCTCCAATGACAAGTGAGGTTGAACATTTTTTCATGTGCCTGTTGGCTACTCATATGAAAGACTTTATTTCTTATAAAGGGTTATAGCCCACAGGCTGGGTAGCAGGCCTCCAGCCCAAACCAAAAGCAGGCACTTCAAAGGAGGGGAAGGTGGGACAGGGATTTCTGCTGAACAGATTGGCCAAGAATACACATTTAACGCATTGTAGAAGGAACTTTGAATATTTACGAAGGGGGGATGCACACATGCATGATAAGCAAATATGCACGTTACGTGCATTCCTTGTTCATCTTAGAGTGGAGACTTAACATTTAAATACTTTACAATTGGACCCTATAAGTTAAAAGGTGAAGCAGGGATGTGAAGGTATTCAAGTGCGCAGCCTCTGTAAACCAGCCAGAACCATTCTATGGTCAGTTGTCTCTTATCAGGAGAAAATTATTCAAGTCAATCTCTTGTCCAGTCAAAGCTGTAGTTATGCCTGGTGGAACGGGGTCAGTTACTCAGTGTCTGTTGGTATATAAGCTGCAATTGTTTTAATACTGTTAATCTTGAGGCCAGTGCTTATTCAGCTGCTAGAGAAAAAGAAAAACCTTATGGCAGTTAGAACATAATTTATCCTTTTCTTTTACTTTCTTCTTTTTTTTTTGGCTGCTCTGGCTAGAGCAAGGTGGCACATGTGTGGCTCACTGCAGCCTCCTGAGCAGCTGGGACTATAGGTATGCATCACCCCACCTAGTTAACTTTTTAATTTTTTTATAGAGACAACAACTCACTATGTTGCCCAGACTGCTCTCTAACTCCTGGGCTCAAGTGATTCTCCTACCTCAGCCTCCCAAACTGCTGGGATTACAGGCAAGAGCTACCACACCTGGCCTAGAACACAGTTTATTCTTTAAGTATAGTGGTATGTGACTTAACCCTTGCTTGTATACCTTTGGTCTTGTTTATAATTTGGCATTTTGTTGCCACAAAGAGTTTGTTCTGTCAGTCTTACGGTCTCTGTTTTAACATTAACGTAGGTCAGTTTTGTGTCTAAACTGCAAAAGTTCTGAGGTATTACAAGGTGTGTCTGACTTACCTTATCATGACTGGAAAATCAGTTTTTAAAGTTTCTCTAGGATCCTCTTGGCCAAGAGGGGGTCTATTCAGTTAGCTGGGAGATGTAGGGTTATATTTTTAGTTTTTAAAGTGGAAGATGGTGATAGTGATGGTCCTGGCCCTGTGCAGACCTAGGCTAATGTGTGTATTTGTGTATTCATTTTTAAGAAAAAAAAGTTTTAAAAGTGAAAAAAAATTTTTTTGACAGCTTATAAAATAAAGATATAAAGAAAAATACTTTGTTCATCTGTACAATTTGTTTTAAGCTAAGAGTCAGTTTTTAAAAATTTTATAGTTAAAAAGTTACAGTAGGCTGGGCGCAGTGGCTCAGCCTGTAATCCCAGCAGTTTGGGAGGCTGAGGTGAGAGGACTGCCTGAGCCCAGGGGTTCAAGACCAGCCTGGGCAACTTGGTGAAACCTTGTCTCTACAATAAATCACAAAAATTAGCTGGGCGTGGTGGCTGCATCTGTAGTTTCAGCTACTTGGAAGGCTGAGGTAGAAGGATCACCTAAACCCAGAAGGTCCAGGCTGCGGTGGTCATGAGAGTGCCACTGCACTCCAGCCTGAGCAACAGAGTGAGACTCCAACTCAAAAATAAAAATAAAAAAAGTTACAGTAAGCTAAAGTTACCTTAATACTGAAGAAAAAAAATTGTATGCATTTAGCGTAGCTTAAATGTACAGTGTCAGTAAAGTCCACAGTCATGTACAATAACATCCTAGGCCCTCACATTCACTCACCACTCACTCACTGACTCACCTAGAGCAACTTCCAGTCCCACAAGCTCCATTCCTGATGAGTGCCCTACACAGGTATACCATTTGTTATCTTTTGTACCACATTTTTACCGTACCTTTTCTATATTTAGATATATTTAGATATGCAAGTACTTACCATTGTGTTACAACTGCCTACAGTTCAGTACAGTAACACGCTGTACAGGTTTGTATTCTAGGTGCAATAGGCTATAGGTATACCCCAGGTCTGTAGTAGATGACCTCACCTAGGTTTGTGTAAGTATACTCTATGATGTTCACACAATGGCACATTTCTCAGAATGTATCTCCATTGCTAAGTGACACATGACTGTATTTCTGTTAAAAAAAACAAAAACAAAAAACTGTAATTTCCACCTTTCATTCAAAGAAGGAAAAACTTTTTTTTTTAAGTTAGAGTCTTACTCTGTCACCCAGACTGGAGTACAATGGCATGATCACAGCTCACCATAGCCTTGACCTCCTGAGCTCAGGGGATCCTTCTGCCTCAGTCTCCTAATTAGCTGAGACTACATGTGCACGCCACCACACTCAGCTAATTTTTTTGGTTTTTTTACATCTTGTAGAGATGAGGTCTCACTATATTATCCAGGTTGGTCCCAAACTCCTGTGCTCAAGCAGTTCTCCTGCCTCAGCCTCCCAAGTGCTGGGCTGGGATTATAGGCATGAGCCGCCACACCCAGCCTCAAGGAAGAAACAAATTATTGCCTTGCAAGTGAGAACCCAGCCAGCAGGGATGGAGGGTGGGTGTGACTAGAGACTTTGGAGTTTTGGAAAGCTCTCCTTGCCCCTCAAGGAGTTGTCATTAAGGGTGTTTGGTTTAGTATAATAGGTATATCTGCTGGTAATGGATTATTCTATCCTTCTGACTTATGAGGAAAGAAAGAATGTGATAGACTCTTACACGTAAATATCCACAATCATTGTTGAGTATTTCAATAAATGTCTGATGTTGAGAACTTTCCAATACTCCTGACCTAGGTGACACTGAGAGATTCGGATATTAGCACTCAGGCCACAGTCACAGTCATAGTTTAGCGTGGCCCTGTCCACGAGGCTGATCTTAAATCAATGCAGATGATTTCATCTTTCCAGACCCAGCAGAATCCTGCTTTTGGGGTGCTCTAACAAATGCTGTACCCAGAAGTTGTGAACTGTTATTAGGGGTATTTTTTAATAAAAGTTGAAAAACAAATCAACATAACTCAAGGTAAAAAAAAAAAAATTCCAATATTTCTTTCACTTGTTGAGATTGAAGACTCCCTCTGGGCTCCCAAAAAACCGAAGCATACATCTCTCTGACCACCTCCCTAATTTTGCCGCCCTTTCTGTTCACTCGTCCATCTCCCATTAGGCTAGCACTATTGATTCTTGGGGTTAGGTAGTTCTTTGTGTGGGGACTTTCCTGGTAGGATGCTTGACAACAACCCCTGTCTCTACCTGCTAACTGGCAGTAACAGCATCCTCCTGGTATGACAATCAAAAATATCTCCAGACATTGTCAAATATGAGGCAGATAGGGCGGGGACAAAATCACCCCCAGGTAGGAAAATGTATAAATTCCAGCAGAACAGGGCCTAACATCCCTTGTGTCTATAGCCCCAGTCATCACCCAGAGCCTGACACAGAGGAGGCGCTCAGTGAATGTTTAGCTGACGTATGATCACATCAGAAGAATGAAGCTCGTTTTTAAAAGAACTGTTTGACTTCTCATGTGCAGGGTCTCTGTTCTGTACATGTGTCTATAATACAGCTGATGATCCTGAGACAGCCCTAATCCCAGACACACAGAATTGAAAAGGTTAAAATAAAGATATGATTCACCAGGAAAGGAATGTGTTTTTTGCAAAGTATGGTATCAAAAAAATATATATGAAATACCTAGATTTAAATGACAATGATTAGTTTAAGGCACACTTAAAGAAAAGATAGCTTGCCTTTTTTTCCTCCAAGAAGCATGTTGGAAAAAATGCAGTGGGTTTTGGAGTTTTCATCTTGTAAGATTCTTTTATTGTATGTTAAGTTTCTTTTGTTTTTTGTTGTTGTTGTTGTTTGGCTTGGTTGACACTTGCAATTCAAAACACATCCACTTACCCCTGATTAAAGATGTCAGAAGCCCCGGAAAGGACAGTGACTGAAAGGGCTGGTTTGTAGGTGACTGCTCCCCTGCGCTGCACCGCCCCATTGCCTCTCCTGTTCCCACAGAGTTAACTGACTTCTTCCTCCTCCTTCCTTTACCACCTCCTTCAGCTTTTCAAACTTCACCTTAGAAGAAACTCTGTGTTCCTTTGAATTCTCTGGGTATTCGAGTCAGAGAAGGCATGACTCTTCGTTGTCCCTTTAATTCAACAGATCACAGAGCCATGGGTGCGTTGCTTCACTCTGCTGCTTCCAGGGCGGAATTCAGTTGAGCAGTGGGAGAAGGCCAGGGTTAGTCCTTAAACTGGCCTCTGGGTGCAGCTGATCTAATTAAATCGTGGCTTTGGCTGATCTGTGTTATGAAGAGCATGCCTCATATCTTCGCTGTTCTCCTGTGTGCTGGGGAACCCAGGGACTGTCAGAAATAGAATGGTGACACTGTTCTTGCTTTCTGCACATTGGTTACTGCATGCCAGGGCTTGGAGATAAGAGAAAACATTTGGTTGTGGGTGTTCACCTTTAAAAAGACTTCTGAAGACTCTTTTCAACTCTGCATAATTCCTCTTGGCTTCACCTGTACAACTTTCATAATGAGGGGAGAGAGAAAAGATCTCCTGGAGCCCTCAGAATGGCCTTACTATGGCCTCTCTTCCCTTGAGGGATACGATATGTCCTGGGCAAAAAGGATAAAGAAATATGATGTTTACATCTGTTTTCAGAAACTACCTTGTTAGCCCACTAAATTAGAGGAAAGTATGGATATTTAAGATTCCCATAGTCTCTCACTTTGACACCTCTCACCTGCTCTCTAGTGTTAGCACTGTGAAATCAGCTCTTGTCTCCACTTAAGGCAGAAACAACTGAGGCTAATCCCAGCCTCCACTGCAGCACACCATGGGGGCTCAGTTCCTTCGGCTGAATGCCTGGGACTCCAGGTATTTGAAACTCTTGCTATGAAGAGTTCTGTTGTACCTGTTGGGGTCTGGCTGGGAAAGGAGAGTTTCGGGAAGGGGTTGTTAACTGGGGTGGAAGGGATGCTGTAGGGCTGGGTAGAATAGCAGTGGAAGGAAGCTATTAACTAGGCAACGTAACCAGAGCCCAGGGAAAACTAAGCCTGGAAGATGCCCCTGGTGGGAGCTATCGCCCTGGGGGTAGAACTGCATCCAGAACCCTGATGGCCACACAAGGAGAGACTAAGGAAAGAAATACTCTTCTTTCTACTCCTGCCTTTAACTTCCTGCTGGTATCTCCTCTCTCCATTGACCAAACCCATCCCAGCCAGCCAGGGATCCTGGGTGATGAAGTGCAAATAGGTCAGCCTCCCAGGAAACAAACAGGAAAAAGAAGGAAGGGTAGAAAATGGATGTAGGGACTCAACAGAGAACAACTATCATGGCCATTCTCAGACCTGCGGTATAAATAGTAAGAAGGGCCACCTTGAGGATTTATACAAGGCTATGAGGGGGTGGGATGCATTGACTTTCTCTCCCTCCCACCCCCATCTGAGGACCTGTCTCATTCTCATCTTTGCTAAATGACAGAGGCAACTTAGAGACCCCATAATCCCCAGCCAGAGAGACAGTGGAGGAAAATCCCGACTTCCTGATAGCTCTGCCTCATATCGCCCATGTAGTATACGACCAAGGGCAGGGCAGCAGACACAGTGGACCTGTCCCTCAGGGAGCCCAGCTCTGCCAATCCAGGTCTGAGCAAGATGTCAGGTCCTTCTTCTCAAGGCTCTCCTACAGCCACCACAGCACCAGAGAGAATGTGGCACCAGTACTTGTGGAAGTGGTCACAGTTACTCAGGTTCTCCGCCCTCAGAGAGCAAGGAGAGAAATGTTATCAGCTATTGTCTTACTTTAGTCTCCTAAAGTGTATTTCATGGACGCTAAGTCCAACAAGATGCTCTAAAGTCAAATAAGAGGGAAATCTGCATATTTTTTCTAGAAAATTGAGATACGTATTAGCACATTAAAACATCTGAAGTCCTGCAGTAAAGAAATCTGTTCAATGTTCTTGATCCTTGAGGGTCTGACAACATAGTCCTTCCTGAATGAACACCTATTCCCTTTCCTTGAACAACTTTGAGAAAGGCTTGTTGAACCAGGAGCCAATGAAAGGAATCACAGGCATTTGTGACTAGAGTTTGAAGAGGACATAGATTGCTCAGATGTGGTGACCATACTTCTTGCCAAAAGTGGACCTTAACTTAGCAAGCAATTCCAGGTGAACCTGTTTCAAATGGGTTATGTTTTATAAAGCTAGAATAACATTTCATTCATATAGCATGCTAACTTGTGTTATTTCAAGCCAGCAGCAGAGCCAATATCATATCCATCTGTAATTACAATAACTCTAGTATTTTTATGTTAAAATGTGAAATGTAAAATAGTATATTATTCCACCTGAGATTGTCACAGCACTGTAGGACAGGAAGGAGAAAAGTCAGGATCTAGCATCAGCCCTCCTGAACTCACTTCCAGGCTCAACCACTTCCCAGCTGTGAGACCACAGAAAGTCACTGTACCTTCCTGGGACATAAAATGTTCTCATCTTTAATAGTGATTACAATAGTACCTACGCTCAAGGGTTGCCATTAGCATAAATAAGTCACATAAAACTGTTGGCTCTATAAATATGTGTTGGTGTCTTCGTCATTATTGTCGTCATCATCGTCATCATCACCGTCACCATCATCCCCGCCACCATCGTCATTATACACTTCCAGGCCTTTAGGCACCATCACTTTGGCTGTAAATTCCTGTTCGACTGGCATCAGTGCCAAACCACCAAACTGCTCCTTCCTCTTGGTGCCAAGAAATCGGGCTTTTAGGGAACACAAAGTGAAGGATGAACATTCTGGCCTTGCTGAGGACTTGGAGCTTTTTCATAATGCTTTGTCTTGGCAGAAAAAAGCAAGGAACATTAGTGAATGACCATGTTGATGATGTAAGCAGCAATTAGGTTAATACAGTCCTAAGGTGTGATGATGTTGAGTTTTGCATGTTTCTGATCAAGTCAACGTTCCAAGACCAAAATTATGTTGAGTTACATTTGACCATTACCACACTTAAAGTCTTTATTTCCTTTTACTAATAATCCCAAATGTTGTCTCATTGTATAAAATTGTAAGTTTTTATTTCAAGTTATCTTACTGAAGTAAATTTACCTTTTTTAATATGGATAGGGAAAGTTGTAAAAAGAGTATAATGAACTTAAAATTGCTCTGGTGTTCTCTCTCCCTCACTCACTCTTTCTCTCCCCACTCCCCTTAATTTTTCTTACTCTCTGAAGGGAAGTTTTTCAACTTCAGACATTTTGAGATACATTTTTGAATAATTTCTTCATTCAAATATCTTTGAAATATTCATCATTTCATTCATATGATAAACAATAAAGAACCATTTCTTGTTTTGAAAACAAAAAATGAATGGCTATAATTAAATTGTGAAGAACTTTTAGAAAGTATGGCAGTTTCTCGCAGACATTTGATTCATGGCCCATATGTGATTAGTGAATCACTTGATGTGACATCTCTGTCAGTCACTACTGAAAGTGCCCACAGCCCAACTAATTACTCCTGGTGAAAGTGCACAGTCAGGTTTGCCTTCATCAAACCTGCACTTGTCTTTGCTTCACTTTGAAATGTTTGGCAAAATGGCCAGTATAATGAAGCTGAGTGAGTCATGCCAAGGAATTGACAGAGTAGGAACAATTCTTTCCCTCACCAATTCAGCACTACTCAGTCAAAAGATGTGCCTGCCTTGTGCGCCTAAGTTCTCGACTTGTCCTCAACTCTATTTTTAACTCAAGTTACAGAAACGGCTCAAGTCCTAGCCATGTATTTCATTCAAATCAATTCTAGATTGCTTGTACTTTATATACGTTGATTGAACCTGAAGAACCTTTCTTTAATCAATTACCTTCCTTAGATACATCTCATTCACTGTGTTGTTGACTGTTTCATTGCATTATTGATGAGGCAGAGGGGGCATTTGTTTTCATTCACCCTGGCTCACATCCCTTGATCTGAATTATTTCAAAGATTTTACTTTCTGTTTGCTCACTTTTATGGGAATCATCTTATAAACTCATAATTCAAGACTTTTCTTTCTTTAGTTCAAAGTACTTCCTTTATTTGATTTGCTCTCTTATTTTCAATCGCTCTTTTAAAATTGTCTTAATTAATAGATAAACAGATTTTTCATGCTTGTTTTAACATTATTCTATTTTCTATGAAATAAAGGATTTTCCTACTACAAATGTTGAGTTCATTTTAATTTCCTTAACCTGTTTCAAGCAAGCAGAATGTAATTAATAAGAGAGAATTCACTCAAAATTTGTAATTATTTTAAATTAATTTCACCTCTTTCATGTTTTCTGAATTTTTCTCAATTACTAAATGCCAATTGAAAATTTTATTGAAAAACTCATCATGTTCCTTCTTAATATCAGTTTTTATCATCACTGGGCCAATTTACAGTTTACATAACTAGTGTCATATATTTTGTATTTTTTACCAAAAGCAACTTACAAATTGCTTTTTCTTGTAGGAAAGTTGGGGGAAGACAGGGTATGGTTGACAGCAAGGGAATAGCAAGTTCTCACAGTACCATTTAAGTATGAAGAATGTTCATAAATCTTGTAAAAATAACATCTTTTTCCCCAATGTTGAGTCCAGTTTTCTCTCACTCCCCTAAATAACCAGGGTCCCCTAAAGAAACCCTAGTCAGTCCTGGGCCTGCAGACCTGAGCTTAAAGACAGTGCTCTCTCTGCAGGTGTACCTGGCAGCAGGCACTGTGTACGGACTGGAGAGCCAGCTGACTGAGCTGGAAGATGCCGCCCGCTGCATCCACAGTGGCACTGACGAGACCCAACTGGCAGATCTGGAGGACCAGGTGGCCACAGCTGCAGCCCAGGTCCACCATGCTGAACTCCAGGTGAGAACTCTCCTCTCTGCCCAGATGGGGGCCTTCAGGGTAAAAGAGGGAGCCCTGCCTTCAGCAAGAATCTCTTTAAAGCCATTGGACCTATCAGTTCCCATCACCTCCAGCATGTTTGCATGGATAGGGTCCTTCCAGGTAGATTCCACCAAATCCATTTAGGATGCATAGTTCTCTTTTCTCCCAAATTATAACCTTGATAATATATTGGACTTCCCTTAAATACCTTATGCTGGTTTCCTCTTTGACAAATTTCCTGGCCCATTTGTAGTTCTCCTTGCTATATAGGTTTCCATTTCACCCTAAGACTATCCTTCTCCAACCCTTATCATACTGTTGATTACTTATGTACTGCCACATTCCCCCATTATAGACTAAAAGCTCTATGAGGGCAGGACTATAACTGTGTAGCCTAACATGTAACTCCAGTGCCTTGTACAACACCTGACACAGATTTGGCACTCAATACAAAACTAAATGAATGATGAAATTGAAAGTGTAGATTTCTCAGACTGATATTTTGCATGAGAAACAGACAGGATTTAGATATGGCTATTTTATGAGTAGAAAAGATTTCTATACTCTGTAACTTTGTGAAGATGCCTCTTTACACTTTTCCTAGATATCCCCTTGGCCTTTGACTCTGTGAATCAAACTTGGTCATAGATTAAACCACTGATTCTCAAACTGGGTTCTGTGGACATATTCTCAGGGAACCATGATAATTTTTGTCTTTTAAAGAGGTCCATATGTTACTCAAGTTTGAGAGACACTGGTCTCTGCAGCATAAGTTCAGTGCAGACCCCTGGTTTACTAATATTTCTATACATCTTGCCCCTTAAAACAGATTCCTCGAGAGAACTGTGGTCAACAGAAACCACAGAGAGAGAAGGTGGCAATCTCAGGCAATAATTATTTTAAAAATAAATATTTTCATTTAAAAGAGTTAAAAATCACAATTCCTGACACCGTTAACCATGCTTGAGAATGAGAGGGCACAATTCTCCACTCTGTGAATGGGTTAATGTGGACTAGAAATGCTCTCATCAGACATGGCCCTGGTGACTATTACCAGTAAGAATGGTTGAAAAGCAACTCTCCTAAACCAAATATACTTTTTTACAAATTTCACCCAAGACTTAATCAATCTATTGTCAAAATTTTATAAAGTAGAATCAAATCATTCATTTCCTGGTACATTGAGCAGCAAATAATTCCTGTATGACATTTCAGGAAGTAACTTTTATGGGTGTTTGGGAAGGTTTTATTAGATAATTACTTATTCCTGCTTCCAAATTTTTCTGTGCTTAAATTGTTGGAGCCATGTTTTATGGCAGAAAACCCTGAAGTCCCAAATGTCCATTTTCCATGCATTTAAATGTACCTATTAAGTAATTATTCATTTTAAAATATTACAATAAGGTGATCATAGCCAATGTTCTGCGAGCCTTACTTTGTGCCAGAGATTGTGCTCAAGGTTTTTACCTCATTATTGTTTTTAATATTTTCAGCAACCTCCTATCGTGGCTACTGTTATTATTATTTTTTTCTCCCCCCTCCCTCCCCTCATTATTATTTTATATCTGAGGGAACCAAGGCTCCAAAAGGTTTAACCACTTGCCCAGGGTCAAACAGCTAGAAAGTGATAAAATCTGGATTTTAACCCAAATCTTTCTGAACTTGTGGCCCACATTAATACCAGTCTGTGCTGTGTGGTTTTCTGAAAATGTGTTGGTCCCACCCTCAGACATATATATACTTGCCTAAGAGTTCTTAATTTGCACAGGGGATTGATGACCCTGCCTTCAGCCTTGCGGATCCTCTCAACGGGACATTCAGAGATGTGGAGACTCTCTCCATACTGCTAGTTGCTGCCAGGTCTCTTCTGTCATCCAGCATCTAGTCTCACAGAGGTCTTCCTGCAGGATGGTAGAAGTAGATGTGCTAAATTGTGTTCTTGAATAAGGACAGATTCTAGATTCTGTCAACTTGGAGCATACCTTACCTTTGGGACTGCTACCTCTCAGGTATAAGGGAAGAATCTCCATTGTCCAGTACCAAAGGAGATTTCTGAGTGACTCATGGAACCATGTTCTAAGGGTGCTGTCCACTTCATCATGCAAAGTTGCCTCTGTGTGCATTCTTGGAGAAAATCTCTCTTAACTCTTATTATCAGGAGAAGTTGCTCTTTTGAGTACTTGGTTTTATTTTGTAGAAAGAGTTCTACACTGAGCTCTTGGCTCCCAGGAAACTCAGAACTGAAATGGTCCTCCTCTTTAAACTTGGCTCAGTGGGCATGCAGTCTTAGGAATGAAGTGGGACATAATTATACAAAGAGAAAACAAAACATAGGTGAAATCAGCCCTCAGTAGTCTCTTTCCTCTTTTTTTGTCCTATGGACTAAAACTTGAAATATTAACCCCTTCTTGTTCTAGAATCTGACAGTCAGCAAATCAGGAGGTCAGCAGCTTGCTTTCCCATTAACCTTGTCTCCTAGGGTCCTCTGAGCAAGCCTCTCCATCAAAACTGCCTCCAGGGAAAATTTGGGCATCTAATCCACACCAGTTGTGTATGGCTGATGAAAGCTTAGTCTGCAACTTTTCTCAGAGGCGTGTGCAATTTATTGGTCTATAAACGAAAAGAATGCAGCTCTCAATGGAAATTTGAGGAGTCAGAACAGAAAGGCATCTGGGGGCCAGAAGGAGCAGAATTCACAGTGGCGCCTTCTGGGGCTGGCTGCTAAGCATCTTCACTGGCATTCTGTCACCAGCTGCCACAGACTTGAGCTCCACCTACCTCCTTCTCCTCTTCTGACCAAGACTGCTATATCTCAAGCATAGGGGAAGCATCTCCAATTTTGCTAACCCTTCAGTCCATCTCTCTGTACCTCCTATAGCACCTATCCCAGTAGACTTTGTCCAAAGAAGCCCTGAATGGGTGACAGCAGAATTAGAATTTGTCGTGAGCAGCACAGAATTATGGAGGGAAAGGGGAGGCAATGGAGACCTCAGGAATGAAGCCCGCACACATTGGCCGCGGGCCTGCCTTCGGGTTACTGTTTGATGCCCCAGCAACACTCAGGATGTGCCGTCTCAGCAAGATCCCTGCCTCTCTGCTCGTCTCTGCTAGCCTTGTCCTGCCTCTCCCAGTGTCCCCCAGGCCAGGCCTTGGCAAATCCTCTAAGATTATGGCAATGTGGCAAGAGCATGGCCATTGACATTAGTTCCAAGCTTTGCCCAAGAGCAGCTATGAGATGGTGGATGTATCACTTATCCCTTTGAGCCACAGTTATTTCATACTTCCTAGAATTATTTTGTGGCATTAATGAGTTCGTATATTTAAAACACTTAGCATGGTGCCTGGCACATCATAATCCTCTTTTCTAAGAGCAGAAACAATGTCTTCTTATGCCTGGGGACAGGGGAGAACCAGGGTTCTCTCCAGGCACGAAGTAGGCTCTTTCTCTCTATTTCTACCCTCAGACTCTGCTGGATGGAAATCTGAGCTCTGTCTGGCTGTCCCATTTTACAAATGAGGAAACTGATATTCAGAGAGGGAAAGAGTTTCTCAAGGCCACTTGGCCTCTTGAACTGGGGCTGCTAGGCCTCCCTCCTAAAACCTGGTGCTGTGGTTTTGGATTTGTGGAGTTATGGAAGAAGGAAGCAGACCTACAAACTGTACTTGCCCTTCAAATATTGCCACTTACGACGCCTTCCCTGACCACTCCCCCTACTCCATACTAAGCTAGGTGGCTCTGGGCCAGGGTTCCCATAGTACCCTAGGCTTTCATTTATCCCTAGGCATGTGCTGACAGGGTTATTGACATACTCTAGAGCTACTTAACTAGAAATTTAAATTCATAAAAAAACGCCTGTGTTTCATCTTCATTAGACAGAGAAGTGTTTGGTAGAAGTTGAATGAATGAATGAGCATGCATCATAGCAGATTTGTTCCTTATAAATTCATAAACTGTTAACAAAGATTCTCTCCTTCTGTATTTTCTTCCTGCTGATCCTATCTTTCTGTTGCATGAAGATTTCTGATATTGAGAGCCGGATTTCAGCCCTGACCATTGCAGGATTAAACATAGCACCATGCGTGCACCTCACAAGAAAACGGGATCAGAAGCAAAGGAACCAGGTATGTTTGCCCCTCACTCCCTTTGTTGAAATGTTGCATGACCTGGAAATTTTAGGAGAGAAAATATCTTTAGCTTTGCAAAGGTATCTTGATCACTGTGTTCTGTTTGTAGGTACAAACTATAGACACATCAAGGCAGCAGAGGAGGAAATTGCCTGCTCCACCGGTGAAAGGTAAGCTTAAATTAAAACTACAAAGCTACCCAAAAATTAAGCCTGAAACACATACTTCGAAGAACTCAGAGATCTATGTTTGAGGACCAGATCCAGTGAAGAGTTCTCACCCAGAATTGCTCTTGACTATCTTGATTTAGGTCCCCCAAAAGCAAACCCTGGGACAAGGATGGGCGTGTCAGTAGTTTATTTGGGAAATGATTCTAGGAAGCACTGGCAGGGGAAAAGAGAAATTTGATCCAGGGAAGGAAATTAAGCCAATACAGGGCACTTTAATTAGTAGGTTACTTTTTTGGACAAAGAAGGCTAAATCCTCCTGAGGGCCTCTGGGAAATAGTGTTGACTGCAACTGAGTTTCCTGCCCAAAGGGCAGGAAGAAAGGGTACTTGTCCTTAAACTTCCATTCCTCAGTGACTGAGGGTTGCTTCTGAGGGCATTAACTCCCTTTGCTTTTGATTTTTCCCATGCATGAGCAAGAGAGAGTGGTGGTGCTTGCAGTAGGATCTGTTGGAATGTGCTAGAATGGTGACTATCAGGGAGAAGTGGTCAGACCACCAGAAGTATCTGCCACAGTGTCCAAACTAAAAGAGATCCCAGCATTGCCAGTCATGTCACCTCTGCCCAGTGGACATTTTCAACAATTTTCCTGGGTTCAGAAGCCACACAATGTTGATGTCAAATTAGAAACTTAGATTACAAATTAGAGGAGTAGAGAGTCAGAAGATGTGCATTTGAGCCTAGGCTTTGCTATTCATCAAAAACACCTACTGAATGCTTGCTTTATATTCCACAAAGCCCTATACGAATAAAATTTATCACAAGTTCACATTGCTTTATTTGAAACCTTTGGGTCCATTTGTGTTTCATAACTTCTTGGGCGTTAGAAAGGTAATATACAGTACATGTATTGCATATTTCTTATCATCCCCCATGGCATCCAAGTGGCATGTGGTCATCGAACACATTAATATCCTTGCAGCAGAGCATGAGAACATTCCCACTTGGTGAGATGGACAAGGACCTTAAACAGTCACATGTCAGTTCAGGTCCGGTTTTGCGATCAGATGAGTTTGGCTCTAAAGTTATAAAAATTTGCAGGTTGTAGAGCCTTTTATTACTTCGGGATTGCAAATACGAATCTATGTGCTCGCCGGGCCCAGGGGCTCAAGCCTGTAATCCCAGCACTTTGGGAGGCAGAGGTGGGAGGATTGCCTGAGCCCACGGGTTTGAGACCAGCCTGGGCAACTGGCGAGACCTCATCTCTACAATGAATCAAAAATTAGCTGGGCATGGTAGCATGCACTTGTAGTTCCAACTACTTGGAAGGCTGAGGCGGAAGGATCGCTGGAGCCCAGGAGGTCGACGCAGGGGTGGCCATGAGCATGCCACTATACTCCAGCCTGCACGGTGGAGTGAGTCTCCAACGCAAAAAAAAAAAAAGAATCTATGGGCTCTATTAGGTTGTTTTCAAGCTATCTTTTCCAAGATGCCTTGACTTATTCGGTCCATTATAAAAAATAAACACAAAATAAAAGATTCCATGTTCAAATACACAGTAAAGGAATGAGATGCCAAGTCTAGAGCAAAAATCTGGGCAATCTGGTCACCTGGTCTCTTTCCTTAAGAATCAGTCCACCTTCTGGGTAACACATTCCCATTTATTTCCTTTTAGCTGAAAACACTGAGGCATCTTCAGTGAACACCATTAAAACATTTAATCGCAACTTCATTCTCCAAGGCTCCTCGACAAATAGGGCTAAAGAAAGGAAAAGCACCACCAAGGATTTGATGGTAAATGTCATTTGTGTCTTAATGCTCATCATTTTTCATGTTGATGGTACCTCCATTCTTCAGTCTTTCCTTCTGTAGTTTGTTTCCCCATGAGAGTCCCAAGAAGCATCCTTCCTCATGGTCTCATGGTTTATCAGACTTGGTGGGGGGCTGCAGGAGGAGGGTGGTCTAAGAGAGGTGAATAACATTCTGCCTGGTATTGGTAACTTTTAAAATATGTGAGTATATCCTCTCAACTATCTCTTCAGCTCCTTGTAAAAACCAGGTCTGACATAAAAGAAATAAAATATCTATACAGAGGTGTAAGGTCTGTTGAGATGTACGAGTTTTTGTTCCTTTTTCAATTCATATTCACTCTTCCTTAAGTTTCTTGTTAGCCATCGATGCTGTGTTCCTTTAAAAAAAAAATCGACAGCTACCCCTAAATGTGGTAAAGGAAAGGGCAGTTGATTATCTGCACAAACTCTAGAGCTCATAGAGAGGACAAATGTATGTTTGCTTTCCAACTAACATACGTGTCAGAATTTTGACAAATGCTTGATGCTGCTTACATAGGAAATGATGATCCAAAACAGCTGTCTCAGTGATACCAGTTATGCTGAGGACGTTTCTGGGCTGACAAGATTGAAGCAAGGACAAATTTATTTTGTTGCCTTTATGCACCATCCCTCTTCCTCCCCCTCATTGTCCCTCTCTCACGAGCACAGAAGTACTAGGTAATGGCATAATGGTGGACACATTCTTTCAAATTACAAATTACACTTTTAAGCACCATATGGCAACAGTGCTGCTTATTGCCTTTCCTTCATCAGCTGGCCATTAACCTTCGCCTTTCAAAGTCTCATCACCATTCTTCTGTTGTTTCAAAAGCTGAAAAGATCCATTACCATACTAAAAGGGCAGACCACTACTATAAGTAAGGAATCGGTTATAAATAAGATAGTTAAAAATAAATTACTTTTCATGTGGTTGCCAGGGACTATGGGAAAGGGGAATAGGAAGAAGCTGCTTGAAGGGTAAAGAGTTTTACTTTGGAGTGATGGGAATGTATTGAAACTAGATAAAGGTATTGATTGCACAGCCTTGTAAAGGTACTAAATGCCACTGAATTGTTCATTTTAAAATGCTTAATTTTATATTATGTGGATCTCACCTCAACAATATTTTTTTTAATAAAAATAACCTCTCTTAAAGTAGCACAGAAAAGTTAAAATGAAATAATGGAAAATATTTACTAAACACATTTTTTTTAAAGGGCAGAAATATTACTTTCTTTTTTTAATTCAGGGGGTGCGTGCACAGGTAACTACATAGGTTTATTGTGGATGGTGAGGTTTGGGCTTTTAGTGAACCCATCACCCAAATAGTGAGCATGAACATGATACCCAATAGGTAGTTTTTCAATCCTCTCTCCTCCTTTCCTCCTTCCTATAAGAGTTTCCAGTGTCTATTGTTTTCATCTTTATGACTGTGTGTACCCAATGTTTAGTTCCTTCTTATAGGTGAGAACATGCAGTATTCGGTTTTATGTTTCTGTGTTAATTTGCTTAGAATAATGGCCCCTAGCTGCATCTATGTTGCTGCAAAGTGCATGATTTCATTCTTTTCTATGGCTGCATAGTATTCCATGGTATACGTTTACCACATTTTCTTTATCCAGCCTGCTGTTTATGGGCACCTAGGTTGATTCCATATCTTTGCTGTTATGAAGAGTGCTGCAATAAACACACGAGTGCAGGTGTCTTTTGGTAGAATGATTTATGTTCCTTTGGGTATTTATCCAATAATCGGACTGTTGTGTTGAGTAGTAAATCTATTTTTAGTCCTTTGAGAAATTTCCAAACTGCTTTCCAGAGAGGCTGAACTAGTTTACATTTCCACCAGCAGTGTATAAACATTTTCTTATCTCTGCAACCTCATCAGCATATGTTGTTTTTTGACTTTTTAATAATAGCCATTCTGACTGGTATCTCATTGTGGTTTTCATTTGCATTCCTCTGATGACTAGTGATGTTCAGCATTTTACATATTTTTTTGGCTGCTTGTATGTCTCCTTTTGAGAAGTGTCTGTTTGTGACCTTTGCCCACTTTTTCATGGAACTTTTTTTTCTTGTCGATTTGTTTATGAAGTAAGTTCCTCTTAGATTCTAGATATTAGCCCTTGATTGAATACATAGCTTGCAAATGCTTTCTCCCATTCTATGTGTTGTCTGTTTACTCTGTTGATAGGTTTTTGTTTGTTTATTTGTTTGGACTGTGTAGAAAATCTTTAGTTTAATTAGGTTCCACTTGTCAATTTTGGTTTTCTACAAGAAATATTACTTTCAGACAAAAGAGAACTCAAGACAAGAAGCACTGACAGAAAACAAGAAGGAAGGATGTTTTGATTTTGATAAAATAAAGTAGTTAAGTCATGAGCCTTTCTTGATTTGCCAGACAATGGAGCAACACAATTTATGGTACAATGGTTGGTAACTTTAAAACTCCCATATCAACTTTTGATGCCCATCAATTTCACCATAAATACTTACAAATTACAGAACTGAAGAGTGTAATTATCAAGCTTTAATTAAGATGTTTATCTAACTTTACAGATCATTAACTTTTTTTCTAATTATCAATGAGCTACTTATAAAAATTGATTTTATACCAACTCACAAAACAAACCTCAATAAACTCCAAAAAGTAGAGAGTATAAAACTATCATATGTGACCGCAATGCCGAACATAATCTAAAGCAATGCTGTCTAATAGAACTTCGTGTAATGACGGAAATATTCCATATCTACAGTGCCTAATACAGTAGCTACTAGCCACAAGTGACTATTGAGCACTTAAAATGTGGCTACTGCATTGGAGAAACTGATTTTTTAATTTTTTTTTTTTTTTTGGTTAATCGAAATGTAAATAGTCATATATTGCTAATGGCTACCATATTGGGCAGGGCAAATCTAGAAAATTAGAAAAAATTTAAAACAACCAGAAACACTACCTCGACATTAAAACGTAAAACAACCAGAAACCCTACCTCGAAGTTAAAAAGCATTTGCACCCACATACCCAGCTATGTATGCTTGCACATACACATGCACCCTCTCACACACACACTATTGAATTAAAGAGAAAAGCAAACCCACAGAGCACTTAGAAAATGAAGACCGTACATATATCAAAGCAAATAGGATACATATCAAACTACACTGAGTCAAACTCATAGTATTAAATGTGTTCTTCCTTGTTAAAGAAGGAAGAAGCAAAACAAATAAACTAGACGTTAAATTCCAGACATCAAAGATAAACACAGAAACCAATTAAGACCACAAGACTATAGAAATGATCATAAATCCAGAATTTGATTACTTGGAAAAAATAAAAATTTTCTGTAAGGAACAGACTACCAATCCCGGCACTTTAGGAGGCTGAGGCAGGAGGATCACGTGAGGCCAGGGGTTCGAGGCCAGCCTGAGCAATATAGAGAGATATCATCTCTACCAAAAAAAATGTTTTAGCCGGGCTCGGTGGCTCAGCCTGTAATCCCACGCCTTTGGGAGGCTGAGGTGAGTGGATTGCCTGAGTCCACAGGTTCGAGACCCGCCTTGGCAACTTGGCAAGACCTCATCTCTACAATAAATCTAAAATCAGCCGGGCGTGGTAGCGTGCACCTGTAGTTCCAGCTACTTGGAAGGCTGAGGCGGAGGGATCACCGGAGCCCAGCAGGTCGAGGCTGCGGTGGCCGGGACCGGCTACTGCACTCCAGTCTGGGCAACAGAGTGAGACTCCAACTCAAAAAAAAAAAATGTTTTTAATTATCTGAGCATAGTGGTGTGTGCTTGTAAACCCAGCTACTGGAAAGGCTGAATCCAGGAGTTCGAGGCTGCAGTGAGCTATGATTGTACCACTGCACTCCAGCCTGAACAACAGAGTGAGACCTTGTCTCAAAAAAAAAATAATAATTAAGGAACAGTTAATTCTCATGCTGTATAAAATATTCCAGATCGTTAAAAAATTGAAAACTAAAAGATTCAAGTTGTGAAGCTATCATAACCCCAACTATTGAAGGCTGATGGGCTGGTAAGTGTGTACACATGCTCTGTGCCTACTCACATGCAAGCATGCACAGACACACAACCATACACCAATTGTACTTCCTCAGAGAGATGAAGAATATAAAATAAAATAGTTGCAAATTAAACACAGCAGTACATTAAATAATAAATTACAGGTTGATTTTGTGGGAATGCATGGATACCTTAAACACAGTGCTATTGATTAATAAATCACATTAATATTTCAATAAGAAAAGTCATTTCATCCTAAATTAATTTACAGCTTGTTCTAATTTTTATAAAAATCTCAGTGGGATCTTCTTTGAATTTAAGTTAATATAATAATAAATCAGAAAGACTAGTCAAAAACATTTTGCAAAATTACAGATATTTTCTTCCCAGATGTTAAATTTAAAAGCTGTAAAGAAACTGATGATTAATGGAATAGACTAGAAATAGGAATAGATAACAGGCACATAGGCTGGGCTCGGTGGCTCAGCCTGTAATCCTGGCACTGTGGGTGGCCAAGGCGAGTGGATTGCCTGAGCCCGTGGGTTCAAGACCAGCCCAGGTAACTTGGCGAGACCTGGTCTCTACAAAAATTTTTTTTTTTAAATTAGCCGGGTGTGGTAGCACACACCTGTAGTTCCCACTATTTGAAAGGCTGAGGCAGAAGGATCCGGAGCCCAGTAAGTCAGAGATAGGGTGGCCGTGAATGTGCCACTGTACTCCAGCCTGGGCGACAGAGTGAGACTCCAACTCAATAAAAAAGAAAATAAAAGAAAATGTGTTATACAATCTTTCTAAAAGCATTAGAAACCAGTAAATAAGGCATGGATTGTTTAAACAAACAAACAAACAAAAAACTATGCTTAGAAAATTGGCCATTGGAGTGGTAGCAGGAAAGAAAGCAATTTAAGTAATTACCTTATTAAATTTCAGATAGATTAAGACATATGTGTTAAAAAGTGACACCACCTTTTAATATTAAACCAGTCAATGAGCATGAGTGGCTTTTGATCTAAAAGGCACTAAACATTATTTTTAATTGCCTCTTCTCACACTTAGAAAGTGTCTGATGAGAGTGTGCTTCAATATCTCACTTCAGGAGCCAGCTCTGGAGTCAGCTGTGATGTATTGACGCCATGGAACTCTACTGCCAGTGATCCACTGCCTCCGGCCGTACACGACAGTGCCTTGACCCAACAGCCATCAAGTACTGTACGGATTTCCACCTGAGGAGAAGGCCTGGGGAGGTGCCAGTGCCCCACTGCATAGGGCTGTCCTGATACCTCACCCAGAAAGCAGTCTCAGACTTCAGCATTGTGGTCTTGCCCACTCTCTGCCTTAGGCTCTCAGGGGAATCCAAGACAGAAAACCAGGACGCTGGCTTCCAACAGCAGAGCTCCATGTTCAAAGGATGCATCATTTCCTTATTCGCTTTGCTACTGTGTGTTCACTTTAAGATCTTTTTTTTTTTTGTATCCCTTTGATTCAACTAGAATTCCATATCAACAATTTGTCCAAAGGAAAATTGTTGGAGGGGAGTGGAGGGAAGGAAGATGGGGATTATTACTTAATTTCCATTAATGCTTATTAATTCTTCACAAGCATCTTTGTCTTACAAATGCTAAACGAAAAGAGAGTCCCTCCAGTTAGTGCTAGGGACAGTCTTATTTGGGAACCACTTAACCATCAAGCCTGCAAATCTCTCTTCAGTCACTTCCTTCCTGCTAAGCTCTTAGCCCACCATACTACCAGTCATTCCCATTGCTTTGCAGTCACAAGCCACCAGATGGAAAGCTCTGATTCACTCATGCCATGCCCAAGTATATCTGCAACAACATCTTGTTAAGAGTTTAGGGTTCTTCCATGGGCTTACTGAGAACTTCCCCACTCTGAAAGGGAGAGGGGCTTCAGAAAAGCCACCATTGGCTCAGCATTAGGGCACTGTCCTGCAGAATAAAACCACATGAGAAAAACATTTTTGTGGGTACACATGTGAATATTTATTCATAATGAGAAATTATATCATACTACAAAATTTTAAGAGCTCATACCAAAAAATCACAGAAAATTTTAAAATAACATATTTGTTAAATTAACTGCCTGGCATTACATGAGAAAATTTTTGTCCTCCAAAATCTATTTCCCAATAAGTATTCATCAAAGTAGCAAAATGACCTTAATGATAAAGATAATTAGGGAATAGCCTTAGATAACTCACAGGTATGAAAAAAACAAGGGACAAACTGCATTTAATGGACATAAGCGTTGACACTGACTCCACATCTGTGGTCTGTTTGGACCTGTCTCAAATGCATAACTATGGAAAGTGTGTTTATAAAAGCAAGTGGACTAGATTTCACTCAATTAATTGAATGCTAACTTTTTTTTTCAAATGTTTGCTCTGAATCTAAGGCAGAAAGTAAAAGATGGAAGGTAAGAGAACAGTATGGTTAATGTGTACTAAGTGCCTGCTCTGAAGGAGGCAATGTTCTTCCCATTTTAATCCATATAGCAACCTAATCCAGTAGGTATTCCCATTTTTCAGATTTGGTTACTGAGGGCCAGAGATATTAATTTGCCAAAGCCACACCTTTAAGCTAATTGTAATTGGAATGCCTCACAAAAGCCTGTGTTGTTTTCAACTTCTGTGTTCTTTTGCTGCTACATGCATTTTCAGACCTGATTTGCTGCCAATTTTTGTGCCATTATCCACTCATGATGGGGGTCTACGTATCTTCCAATAATATTCCTTGCTGATGCTGTGTATGTGTTATCCAACAGAAATAACTCCTTTGAAATAAGTAAATTTTTGGCTTTTTGTTCTGTTGGTGTGATTCAAAGCAAAACACATTTTAAAAACACAACAAAAAAAGATCTGACTTCCAAATAGAATGTTTTTCTTAAGAGGCATGAAAAGCAACTATTGTTGTGTTACAGTGTTAAAATATTCCATTTTCTTTGACAAAATGTGTACTGTGTAAGCCTTGCAAAAAAGAAAAAAAAAAAGAAGAAGCCTGCTCTGTGGCATTTGAATTTTTATAAAGGTCTCCTTGTGCCAAATAAGTGCAAAGATTTAATTTACTATTAAAAACCATAAGCATATGTTATAGTTCCAGAAAAATTATTTTGTCATCAAGTGATTTTGATCTTTAGTGTCAATATTTATATTTAGATTAATTTTTATAAATGAAAATATTTTAATGGTTTAAGAAAATGAGGACAATAGGATAATAGCTTTGATGACTTCTGAAAGTTATGCTTCCCTTCCTATTATATGCACATTGCCAAGAATTACTGTCAAGAGAAATGATAAAGAAGTAAAAGTCATTTATGAAAATAAAGTTTGTGTGTGTGTGTGATTTTTTGGCTAGGGGAAACTAGGAATGAATAGGGGAATCAGGAAGGAAGTCATGTGGCTAGTTACTAGGGTGGGGGGTGGGGAGGAATTTAAAGCCTTACTTTTAGTTGAACCTCTCACTCCTCCATTTCCAGTTCTCATGACAACAGAATTTCCCAGAGACAATTTCCACCCAAGTGGTCATACAAGTAAGGTCAGCAATTCTCAAAAAGAGGTGCAATGTGATTTTGTCCCCCGGCAGACATTTGACAATGTCTGGAGACTTTTTTTTTATTGTATTTTTATAATAGAAACAAGGTCTTGCTATATTGCCCAGGTTAGTCTCGAACTCCTGGGCTCAAGCAATTCTCCCACCTCAGCCTCCCAAAGTGATGAGATTGCAGGCATTAGCCTCTACACCTGACCTGGAGACATTTTCTATTGAAACAGCTATAAGTCTGCTTCTATTAGCATCTAGTGGGCAAAGACCAGGGATACTGCTAAACACCCTACAGTGTACAGGATAGCCCCTGTCTTAGTCCATTTTGCCTTGCTATAACAAAGTTCCACAGACTGGATAATTTATAAAGGAAAAAAAAATGTATGTCCTGGAGGCTGAGAAGTCCAAAGTTAAGGACCTGCATCTGGTGAGGGCTTTCTTGCTGCATCATCCCTTGGCAGAAGGCAAAAGGGCAAGAGAGCATGTGTGAGACAGGGCAAGAGAGGGCTGAATTTGTTTTTATAACAAACCTAGTTTCAGTAGTGAACCCACTCCTGTGATAACAACATTAATCCTTTCATGAGGACAGAGCCCTCATGACCTAATCACCTCTTAAAGGTCTTATCTTTCAATACTATTGCATTGGGGATGAAGTTGCCAACACATAAATTTTGAGGGACACATTCAGACGATGGCAACCCTCCATGATGAGGAATTATCTAACCCAAAATGACCATAGTACTAAGGCTGGGATCCCTGAATTAGATCCTAGAGAAAAGCCTAGACATCAGTGGAGAAGTCCTTGCTGATCTCCATGGGATTGCGTAGCTAAGCAAGAAACAGGACAGAGAACAGTGACACGCCCAGTCTCTTGCAGGTTCGGTCATGCAAGAGGTTGTTGCACCTCTGAGGCTGCCATGCCCAGAACTCTCCAACCAGACACTGGCCCTTGTCATCCCCAAATAGGAATAAGAACCCTCCACTAACCTGAAATAAATGAATGTATGAAAATACTAACAGAAGCCAAGAACCTTTTCTGCCTGGCAACCTGATGTAGTAGTACCTCCAACATGAGTGCACATCAGAATTATCCATAGGGCTTGTTGAAACACATATCACTGGGCTCCACCTCATTGCTTCTCATTTGTATTTCAAACAAACTCTCAACTAATGCTGATACTGTTTATCCAGGGACCACACATTTAGAGCCTCCAACCTAGCAGCAAGGGAAAGGGAACCAGCTTGCTTTAAGACACTTCACCTGGACCTGGGATACTCCAGATCCAGTGAAAACAATGACGGTAGTGAACTTCTCTCTCCTGTATATGAGGTCCACTCATTCTATTCCTCATATCACATAAGGAAGCTGATACTTAGAGAAGCTAGGGAGTTGGGGAGCTGGGATTTAAATGAAGCTCCATCAGACTCTAGAGCTCAGCCCATTCCCCCTCGTACAAGAGAACTGGCCATCTCTAACTGCACTGCTAGGCAATGAGGAAATTAGAGAGCATGTCCTTCACTGAGCAACAGCCCAACAAACACTACATCTGTACTCTTTCCCCCACATAATTCAGGTAATAGTTCACTCAGATAACTTCCAGAATAGTGTTTAGGTATGCAGTGAACCATAACTGACAGTGTCATGTGACACACAAAGCAAAAAAACAAAAACAAAACTTTGAAAGTATGGAGTAAGTTGAGATCATTCACTTATGAAAACTCATGCTGCAGACATTACCGCTGACCAGCAGCGTGGTGTGGAGGTGCACGCAGAGCATGTGGGTCCTGCCCACTCACAGGCAGCTTGTCAGAGGAAGACAGGTGACGGGAAACAGGAATCCATCAAGCACAAGGGATTCTGGATCACCTAGATTTGTGGTTCAAATCAGAGGGCCAAGAAAAAGCTTGGGAAAACAGCCCATTTGGTGAGAAAGAGGGAGGAAGGGCAATCTGATCACTAAAACCCTGTCACGTGCCAGGCACTGCTGAGTCCTTATACCATACATCAATTAACCTTTACAGCAACTTTCAAAGGGAGGTCACAGCAACTTCATTTTACACCCAAGAAAATTGAGGCCTCAAATGGAACCAGTGAATAGCACAGCATTTTCCAAAACAAAGTTTCCCTGAACAGATAGTAAGGTTACATCACATCTGATTGAAATGAAACTTTTCTTAATTTAGCGTATTATAAAGAAAATGCCAGCTGAGCACAGTGGCTCCGAGCACTTTGGGAGACCACATGGGAGGATCGTTTGAGGCCAGAAGTTCCAGACCAGCCTGTGTGACATAATAAAAGCCCATTTCTACAAAAATAAAAATAACTAGCCAAGTGCGGTGGCATGTGCCTGTAGTCCCAGCTACTAGTGGGGCTGGGGGGCTGGGGGTGAAGTTGGTGAAGCAGGAGAATCGCGTGAATCTAGGAGTTCGAGGTTAAGTAAGCCAGGCTGCATTCCAGCCTGGGTGACAGAGTGAGGACTATGTCTTAGAAAAAAAAGTATAGGTTTATTAAAACAAAACAAAGTTATAGTGACTGTCTCCAAAAAGGAGCACTGGGTAGTGACAACAACTCCCTCCTTGATCAAACTAGTCAGGCTCTCCTGAGTCCTTTCTTGAGCAAGCCTCATCCTTAGCAAGTCAGTTTGGGGAAAAGCCTTCCACTCTTTTTGGGGGGGGGTGTGGGGAGGTCAGGGTCTCACTCTGTCACCCAGGTTGGAGTGTAGTGGCATGATCACAGCTCACCACAGCCTTGAACTCCTGGGCTTAGGTGATCCTTCCACCTCAGCCTCCCAAGTAGCTGGGGCTATGACCTCACACTGTGTCACCCAGGCTGGTCTCAAATCCCTGGCCTCAAGCAACCCCAAAGTGTTGGGATTATAGGTGCGAGCTACCAGAACTGGCCAAGAATCCCTCCACTCTTGATATCAAATTAAGTTCCTCTTCCCCTCATTCTTGCTATCTACTCAAGTCCTCTTAGTAACTTTTTATCCACTGATTCTTTTTATTCACTGATTCCCCCATCCTGTTCATGGGCTATAAATCTCTAGCTACCCTTGCTATTTTCAGAGTTGAGTTCGGTTATATATTGAACTCTCTCTTTCCTACTGCAGTTGCTCTAATAGAACCTGTCTTGCCATCTGTAACAGGTGTTCACTATAATTTCTCTCTAATAGTGGCTTGAGGCTAAAGGAAAATTTGTCACTATGGACTTTTTGTACCATTTAAATTTTGTCTCATAGGAATATATTGCCTATTAAAAATAAACAGGAAAAGGAAAAAGAAAAGTTATTAATCCTCAAACAACAACCTATGAAGAACTGAGTAAATATACAGCAGCTTCAACCATTAAAGTATCTGTTCTTTTTTTTTTAAGTTGGACTCTCACTCCGTTGCCCAGGCTGGAGAGCAGCGGCACACTCACAGCCACTCCAGCAATGACCTGCTGGGCTCCGGCTATCCTTCCACCTCAGCCTTCCAAGTAGCCAGAACTACAGGCACGAGCTACCACACCAGGCTAATTTTTGATTTATTGTAGAGATAAGGTCTATCCAAGTTGCTCTGGCTGGTCTTGAACCCTCAGGCTCAGGCAATCCACCCGTCTCAGCCTCCCAAAGTGCCAGGATAACAGGCTGAGCCACCGAGCCCGGCCAAAGTATCTGTTCTTAAGAAATAAAAGCTGCATTACACTGAATGAGGAAGACACTATGTGCATGAACTAACTAGCATACTAACCACACATCATTTCTATCTGTAAAAGCAAGTCTTGTGAGGCTCTCAGAAAGACAATGTGTGGTTTTCCAAGTTATAATTTTTATATCTACTTTAGGGCAATACAAAAGCAAACAAAATTAATCTGTAATTGATGTACCTCGAATTGACTGACTCCTCACAATTTATCTGAATAAAATTAGCATGGGTTTGCAAGATTTTCATGCATGCACATGCACCCAGTCCTTCACAGCACCAAATTGGAATGCAGAGCTCCTTTTATGGAAATAAAACTAAGAGAGGGAGGATAATTAAAAGTCCTGGGAATATGGTAGGTGGAACTCATACTCACTCCTTCAGATCAATCAAAACTGTAGGTGTTCAGGCAGGCAAATAATTACACATACCTCCAAGTGGACAATCTTTAAATATTTGTTCTACATTTATTTAGCAGAAAGGCTGAGTTCCACAAAAGACAAAAACACAAAAGAAATGGGACCTGCTGGCAATATTCAGCTTCTCCTCTCTGTCCCAAGCAATTTGGCTTTGACCTTCCCTCTCTGGGGAAGAAAAAAAAAAGGCCTAGCCCACTTGTGAAGGCAGTATAGCAATAATCTAATGTTATTCTAGCATGCCATTAGTGACAGGGTTGAGGGTAGTTGGCAACCTGTCCTTACTACAAGTAGCTTTTTATTGTATTCCTCCTCACCATGATCAGGGCCTTCTTTGGGAGAAGTCTTGCTACATTATTTTTGCTAAATGGTTGTAATTCCTGTGATGGTTTAGTACTTTTTATGAGTGTGTATCCCAGAAACTTCCCTAGTTGATCTACCCTTGAATTTGGCTCTGCCAAATCAACAATTGAGTGACTTCATATTTCAAAAATGTAGTAGTGAATAGACATTGAATAAACCAAAAAACTCAGGTAATGTGGTACAGAGAAAAAGAACTAAATTAAAAGTCACAGACACTGGGATTTTATCTCAAGTTTCCAACTTGTATACCCAACTGTCTGCTAGACTACTGACTACAAGCTCTACCTATAAACATTAAGACTCAACAAGTCTATGCTATAACAGATAATCTATTTGGTCTTGGTACCCCTGCCCCCTTCCTAGCACAAAGTTTCAAATCCCTAGGAATTTTCTGAGTAACAGGAATGTTAATGATTATTCATAAGAAGTCTCTACTATTCCTGAATGTATGCTAGTGAAGTGATTCATGGTAGACCCTTAGATAGTTTCAAAGGTAAGTTTAGCCAAGCACTGATTAGAAAGTTGGAACTTATAGCTTCATCCCCAATATCTGTTAATAGAAAAATGACAAACCCTAAAATATTTTTAAAAGGTTTATTCAGAGCCAATATGGCCTGGAAGCACAGACCCAAGAGGTCCTGAGAAAGTGCACCTGAGATGGCTGGGTTGCACTTTGGTTTTATAGGTAGACAGGAATTGCAGGTAAAATCATAAATCAACACATGCAATGTACACATTGGTTCAGCCTGCAAAGGTGGGACAGCTTGAAGCAGGAGCTTTTAAATCATAGGTGGGTTTTAGGGATTCTTAAGTTGGCAATTCAATTGATAGAGTCAGGTTAGAAAATAAGGCACATTATATCAGGTTAATTAAAATTTTTTTAAAAAAACACCTTGTTTAATAATATTTTATGGCTTATAGGATTTGACTTATCCCTTGCCCAAGTCTTGTTTATAATTTGGTATCTTATTGTCACAAAGTCTGTCAGTCCTATGATCTCTATTTTAGCCTTAATGTTGGTCAGTTGTGCCTAAACTCCAAAAAGGAGAGGATGGAATGAAGTGTGTCCAACTTCCCTTCCAAGGGTCAATCAAACCCAATTTCAAAATGGTTAATTATTGATGCTTTCAGAAAGATCATTATAAAAAGGGGGAAAAGTGAGTTATTCATATCAAAATGGATTCACTAATGTCAATAGTCAAACCCTAACAATGGAACCAAAAGGTCATAAAGGCGGCCATAAAACATAAAGCCTGTGATGGGAACTATGCAAGGAATTCCTCAAAACTGCAGTTTTCCTGATAAGCTCCTTGCCCAAGAACATTTGCCTAACAATGGCTGTCTTCATTAATAAGTTATTGTCAACTACTGCAACAAGTTCCTGTAGTTAATGGTCTTTGTTTAAAAACAGCTTACATGGATTTCTCCTTTGTGTTTTTTTTTTTTATTATTTTTAATTTTGAAGATGTGAGATACAATTAAGGATTAGGTGTATAAATGTTCATTATGCAGGTACTCTTGTTGATGAGGTGTGCCCCCTCCTCCCCTGGCAGTTTCCCACTACTGCCAATCCTGCTCCCGCTCCCCTGGCAGTTTCTGACTATTGTCAATCTCTTTCTTATAGTATTATGATAATTGTTCAAGGTCCCCTTATGAGTGAGAGCACGTGGTACTCAGTTCTTTGTTTCTGTGATAGATCATTCAGTATTATCCCCAGCCCCCTTAGATGCACCTATGATCCATCAGAGCATACATGTGTTGGACTGCAATCTCCTCCTATTTCCAAATAAATTCCCTGCTTTGGAGAGTATGTCTCTCTGTTACTCATCTTATGTTGACAACTACCATTAGTGTGCCAGACACAGTACTGTTTGCTAAACATAAATAGCAAACAAGCTAACATTTAGATGACCAGGCACTTCAGATGGGGAAGATGAGAGATTAAAGAGAACAACATCAGTAGATTATGTGAAATCCTTTCCAGGCAGGCATTTCCTGGCCAGAATTCCTGATTTCCTCATCTTCCTACCCACACCCCATTCCCATAAGATAGCAAGAAATGTAAGACAGGAAAGAAGTTCCAGCCACATCCGAGTTACATGAGCAATCAGCCTCCCGAGCCAGAGCTCGAAAAGCATGTGTTGAACAACCCATCTGCATGAACAATCAGTATCCAGAGGAGAGGATGTGTTGAGCAGATATACTCATAGAAAATATACAATGGGGAGGCACCCCTTATCAACAAGTTTGCCTAAACAATGCATATTTGTATACCTAACCCTTAACTGTACCCCACAATTTTAAAATAAAAAAGTTGTTTAAAGAAAAAAAGAAAAGAAAAGAAAATGTACAGCTCTTCTAGTTGTCCAGGGTAAACAGGCACTGTGTAAGGATAACATTATTCTCCTAAGAAGTAAGTGCATATTCATGTTCATAGCAAAAACATGGAACCAACTGTGTTGCCCATCAAAACCGAACTGGATTAAAAAAATGTGACACATATACACAATGGAATATGATGCAGCCATAAAGAAGGACGAACATATGGACTTCACAGCAACTTGGATCAATTTAGAGTCTATCATGCTCAGTGATCTATCACGGAAACAAATAACAGAGTGCCATATGTTCTCACTCATAAGTGGACCCTGAAGACTTACCACAATACTGTATATAAAAAAGGGATTGGCAGTAGCAGGGTACTGCTGGGGTCGGGGGGTGGGGGTGACTGGATCAGGTACAACATCAATAAGTGTACCTGATCTCTAACCAGACAAAGTAGGGATCAAAGGGAGGCCTTTACCTGTATGATGACCACTTATATACCTAATCCTAAATTGCACCCCACATCTTTAAAATAAAAATAGAAGTAGGTGCTTAATTTGCCATGACAAAATAAATATATTCCAGTATCCAAAGCATTTGAAGTCTGCAAGAAAAAATTAGGCTCCATTATTAGATTCACCATTATCAGCTCCGTAGTGTGTCATCTCATCTGTAAAATAAGATTACAAATACCTTCCTTTTGGTGCTGTTAACAGGTTACATAAAATAACATGAGAAAATCTTCAGCAGAGTGCTTGGTAACAAAAGATACTCAATGCTTATGAGGTCTGACAGTTAAGTTCGCGAATTTGTCCTAGAAAATGTACTACATATCTCATTGCTGAATATCACTACAATCACCTTTGAAGTACACCCAAACCAATTTTGTAACTCTTTTTCTGGAATGGTCATCAGAGCTGTCATTGTATTACCCTTGATGTCCTGAATGTCATCAACTGTCTTTCTTTCAATATTTCCTTTATCTTCAGGCAAAGAAAAGTCATTAGGGGCCAGATTAGGTGAGTAGGAAGGGTGTGCCAATACAGTGATGTGTACAGTGCTGCCAACGTAAGCGCACAGTGGCAAGTTCATGAACTTAATTGTCAGTCCTCAACAAATAACAGCTCTGATGGCCATTCCAGAAAAAGAGTTCCAACTGCTTTGACAGATGGACTAGGCACTGGCATCAGTGTATAGTTTCCTAAGGGGAGTACTGTGAAGATGACCATAGTGATGTTCAGCAGTGAGGTATGTAGCACTTTTCCTAGGATGGTTCATGAACCTAATCGTCAGACTTTGTACTTCCTCTTTTTTTCTCTTAGAATACCATTCCAATACTGGCCCCATAAATTATTACAGTGAAAAATACTATCTCAATTTTACTACTCATGGTAGAAAAGATTATTTTTCTGCAAATGTTTACTCTGGAAGGAATATACTACCTTGCCCCATTGAAGTTGGGCTTGGCTATGTGACTTGTCTTGTGATAAGTGAAGCATACTTCTTTAACTTTTGATTTTGAACTTGGCCACGTGACTTGCTATGGCTAATGGGATGTTAGCAGAAGAGCTGTATAAGGGGCTTGAAATATGTTTATGGAGTTGGACTTGTCCACTTACTACATTTTGTTACTGACTAGAGAGCATGTCACAGGCAGCCCACTGGTCCAAGGAACTGATAAACCCAACTTGCAACTAATAGCCAATCTCAGCTGATCCTAGCACAGCTATACTATAGCCAACCTGTAGACATATGAGCAAGGACAGATATTCTTTTAAACCACTGAATTTTGGGGTGGTTTATTATGTGGCATTAAATAACCACACAGCCTGAAAAATTAATTTTATCACCCTAGATTTCTCATTGTGTTGGGGTTGTACTGAAAATTTGTGAATATCAAAAGTAAAGTCACATGTCAATATAAAGGATATATAAGCAAACTATTGAGTTACTGTTTTGACACTTCACAATTTGTACGCAAAACTTCTACTACATTTTTGGGAAGATGTCTTGTTCTCTTACTGCGTATGTGTATTGATCTTTCATAAAGGTTACTCTATTCACTGAAATTTTTGATAAAGCATTAAAGCACAAGAGACATTTGGTGTGTTTCTTTAAAAATAACTTCTTGCATGACAGCCGCTCTATTTTCTCCCAGGGGAAGTATTTCCCATACAAAATTTGCATTTTACAGAACAGTTGGCTGTGTGAACCTTCTGTCTCTGCAATTGAGTTATAATTATGAAAAAAAGCAGGTAAATGGAGTTGCATTTTAAAGAGCTTTCTAGGGACTAGAAAACGTTAATATCCACTTCCAACACTGGAAACCTCAAAGAAGCTATCAGAAGTATCCAGTTTGGTAAAACCTAGTCCTAAAATATATATTTTAAAATGTTTTATATCAAAGCTGTCATGTTTAGTAAGAATGAAAAATTTAAGGCAGTGTTTCTCAGACTTTAATATGCAAACAAATTTGGATTCAGCAGGTCTGCGGTGGGGCCTAAGATGCTGTGCTTCCAATAAGCTCCCAGGTAATGCCAATGCTGCTGACCAGCAAGGTACAAAAAGGGTGAGGTCTGGTTACAGTGAGAACCTGTTCATTGATGCCTTTTTTGTGACTTTTTCTCTCTTCTTTCTCTCACATTCCCCTCCTTCGGTACTTATCCTAGGATTGCTTCCCAAATGAACAACTTGACTCAGTCCACTTTGGGGGGAAACCCAAACTAAGACATCCCTTACAATCAATCTATGCATATGTTTGCATATCTTTCTCCAGCACTGGTCCAAGAGTTCTTGAGGAACTGTGTTCCATTTGTCCCACACAGAGACTGGCACAGAGCAGGTGTTGAAATGAGTTTTTTGAACACCACTAGGATGTCAGTGGTGTTCCTGGCTCTAGGCTGTGGTTTTATCTATGCCCATGTGACCGAATTGAATGAAGATCACACACAAAAAGGGAGCAGTCCCTCTTATGCCCATTCTGGGACTGGAGGTGAGCATTCCCCCAACACTGAAGTGTGGGAGGAATCTCAACACCAAGATGGAGGAGTTGGAGACTCCACCGAACCTCTACTTCACCTTTACTCTTCATCTAGAGGAATTGGGACAAACTCAGGCAACAATGAATGGATCAGGCACCTGCTCCCCAGAGTCCTGTACAAGCCCCTGTACTCACAGACCCTCACAACCCATGGGCCTTGATGAGACATGCCAGCAATTTTGGCTTAGGTGCGCCATGCCATTTTTTTTTTTTTTTTTGAGTTGGAGTCTCACACTATCGCCCAGACCGGGAGCGGCCACCGCAGCCTTGACCTGCTAGGCTCTGGCGATCCTTCCGCCTCAGCCTTCCAAGTAGCCAGAATTACAAGCATGCGCTACTACACCCGGCTAATTTTTTGATTTATTGTAGAGATGAGGTCTCGCTGCCCAGGCGGGTCTCGAACCCGCGGGCTCAGGCAACCCATTCACCTCAGCCTCCCAAAGGCGCGGGATTACAGGTTGAGCCACCAAGCCTGGCTGCCATGCCATTTTAAATGCTGTCTCTGGGCTGAGTAAGAGTTAACACAGATCTCTTTAATGTCATTGCCCCCTTCCCTGCCCCCGCTCCTTCATCGGTAAGCCAGGAGAAAGTTTGAGATGCTCATTCTTTTTATTGATTTATTTGAACATGGCATGCACCCAGCCATGACCTGTCTTTTCTCTGAATGGATTCCTCCCTTCTTTCTTTGACCATAAAACGTTGGAATTTGGGGAACCCAAGGTTTAGAGCAGTTATTTTCAAAGTGGGGTACAGACTACACACAGGATATAGAAGGTGATCAATTAGGGCAGGTGAAAAAATATTAAACATTCTATTTATATTTACTTCTTACCTGAAAGTAAGCATTACCAATTTAAAAATGAGAATAGCTGAGATTACATACATGTAACTAATTTATAAATGAATATTTTGGTGGTGTACTGTCAATTTCTACTGATGGAATGTGTGGCTAAAAAGATTTAAAGACCATATATCAATTAGAAAACCTAGCAATCTTCTTACGACTCATATTCCCCTTCCAGTTTGTCCCCATCCTCATCCCTGAGAGGGACAGTACTAATTCCCTAGACCTGACTTTTAAGGCTTAAAGGGCAGATGAAAGAAGGCAAAGTTGGAGACGTAATCGAGAAAGCCCCTACCTATTGTTGGCACTCACAGGAGGGTCCTGGGATGTGTGCTGTTCTATTTCTTAAGGGAAAAACTTTGTCAATCATATCTATCTTCCTTGCTCTCCTCTCCAGTCCAGGGACAGAATGTCTACTCACTATCCAACTATCTTAACTGAAGTGCTAAAGGGCATCAGGTTATTGCTGCCTAGCAATAACTAATGGGTCGCCTTGGGGTGTGGGATTTCTAATTAAGTTTCCTTGTGGCTCTTTGAAATGGATCAAAGTTAAATATTTCTGCTGGTAAGAGCCATGTGGCATTACAAGGCAAGTAAACTAGGTATCAAACAGGCTCCTCTTCTACTCAGCCCTGCATCCCTCTATGTTTATAGAGTTCAAAGCCAAACAGAGGCAGAAGTTTACAAAACCAGCAACCACAGATCTCTGCAAAGTCTACTAGTAAGGAAAAGTGTACTGAACACCTGAGTTCCATTTAATTGTCAACCCTTAGAGCCTTCTTCCATGAGTCTATAAATTCTGTACTCTACCACAAATAGGACAATTTTGCATGCCCTTAGCACTACCCAGATGGTCTCTCCAAGTTTGTGAAGAAAGCACTCCGCCTTGTATTGTTCAGGGAGGTTTGGGGAGACAAGAATGAAAGTCTAATAACCTCAAGGCTGTGAGATCCACTTCTTCTATGCTATATCACATAACACATAACAAGGAGCGATGCTGGCCCAGAGTCATGATATGCCACAACCACGAAGCAAGTGGCGAGGTGACAGGACAGTAAGGAACATAGTTTCTGTTCCCATTCACTGAGCACTATGGTAATTATTTAATTGAAGATAAAAGGGCTATTGGTAGGCAGTGGCAGTAGTAAATGTTTTCTTTTTTTTTTGAGTTGGAGTCTCACTCTGTCGCCCAGACTGGAGTGCAGTGGCCGCTCCCGGCCACCGCATCCTCACCTGCTGGGCTCCGGCGATCCTTCCACCTCAGTCTTCCAAGTAGCTGGAACTACAGGCGCGTGCTACCACACCCAGCTAATTTTTGATTTATTGTAGAGA
The DNA here is from genome assembly GCF_000164805.1 of Carlito syrichta. Taxonomy (NCBI): domain Eukaryota; kingdom Metazoa; phylum Chordata; class Mammalia; order Primates; family Tarsiidae; genus Carlito; species Carlito syrichta. The sequence continues at coordinate 25,333 of NW_006983055.1, read as the reverse complement.
TGAGGTCTCGCCAAGTTGCCCATGTGGGTCTCGAACCCGCGGGCTTAGGCAATTCACTCACCTCAGCCTCCCAAGGTGTGGGATTACAAGGCTGAGCCACCGAGCCCGGCTGTAAATGTTTTCTACTGGATTTCTGTCTTCAACATGCCCTTTCCTGTTTCCTGGTAATGAAGATAATTTACAATTTCAGAGCCTGTCCTTTCTGGCTTATTCTTCTCTATTAATTGATTCATTTTGTTACAAATGCACTAGGAAGTTAGAAAGACTTTTAAAGCCAGTCTTTAAATAGGGAAGGCAGGGCAAGCATTCTTTGCCCTGATAAACATAGGCTACGTGTAATGAATGCTCCACTGTGGACTGTGGATGCTTTGTGAATGAGCATTTTTATCCTTTTTTGTAATTTGGGTCTTTGTAGAGCCACCCTGGTGATGAATGGGATGCTGTTGTAGGTCTGCAAGGCTGAGGTTCTTCTTTGTCTTAAAATGATGTTGTTATTGTCTTCTCCACATCCACTAGCAATTCTTCCTCATGACTCTGGGCTGTTGAAATGCTGACTGCCTGGATACAACAGCTTCTGCGGATGTCATTCAGCCAGATATAAGCCTGGTGCCCACCGATTGTTGAACTGATGACAAAGGAGTAAGTCATCCCTTCGACTTGAAGCAGCCCAGATTCTGCTCCCCTTGGCTTCCCCTCTGCCCTTGATTACAAGAGAAATGGACTTCTTGGCTAGCACTAAAAAGGCAAAACTAAATGTGGTTGGGAAAACCTGTGCCAGGCATTGTCAGAGCTGAGTTGTAACCATATAGGAATTTTTGAATCACAGCTCTTGGCAGAGTTCCATATACTCCTTGAGGGTCACAAACCATTCAGCTAGGACCTTTCTCAATTCTACATCTTCTTACATTATTTTCAGTCCCTTGGAATGCCTCCCTCTGACATTAAAAATCTACCCATTCTTTAAGAATGTTCAGTTTAAATGTTACCTCTGTGATGGTCCCTGACCTCTTCCCAGCCAGGAGAATCCTGGTATAACCCAAATGTATTGGGATGGGTAGACTCCAAGCCACTCAAAATCTAAGTTCAAACCTACACTGGTCCAAACCCCTAATTCCATTTTCTGTGGAGCACAAAGCCTTTCCCCAAAAGCCTGGGTATTTATACTACAGAGATCAAAGGTTTCTGGTCTTTGCTTCCTTGTTGCAGCCTCTGCCTTGTACCATGTCAATCCAGACAGGAAATTCAAACCCTTCACCATAGTCATTTACCACAGCATCAAAGAAAACAATCAACTGCTCCTAACAGTAGACCCCACTGAAGAGCAAATGGGTGGAACTGAAGGAAGCAGAGGAGAGGGAGTAAACACAGCATGTCTCAGTCTGTTTCTACTGCCATGACAAAATACCTTAGACTAGGTAATATATACATAATAGACATTTATTTCTCACAGTTCTGGAGACTGGGAAGTCCAAGATCAAAGCAGCAGCAAATTCAGTGTCTGGTAAATGCTCATTCTCTGTTTCCAGGATGGTATACTTTCTCCCTGTGTCTTCACATAGTGGGAGGGGGAAAAGGGACAAACAGACTCCCTCGAGCCTGTTTATGAGGACACTGATCCCATTTATGAGGGCTCTACCCTCATGACCTAATCACCTACTAAAACCCTATCTTTTAATACTATTGATTGGGGATTAAGTTTCAATATGAAATTTGGAAAGAGATAAACATTTAGATCATAGCATTCCATCCTAGTCCTCAAAATTTATTGTCATTCTCACATACAAAATACATTCATTCCATCCTCTTAACATTCATTCATAGCCTCTTAACTTTTTCCAGAACTAACTCAAAAATCTGAAGTTTAGAGACTCATCTAAACTAGATATGAATGAGATTTAATGTATGATTCATCCTGAGGCAAACTGCTCTCTAGCTATGAATCTGTAAAAATCAAATAAGTTATGTACTTCTAAAACACAATGGTGGGACAGGCATAGGAAAGACATTCTCATTCCAAGAGAGAAATAAGGAATAAAGAGGTAACTGCCCCCAAGTAAGTCTAAACCCCAATAGGACAAACAACATTAAATCTTAAGACTCCGGAATAATCTTTAGCTCCATGTTCCAACTTCTGGATACTATTGGAGTGGGAATTGGGCCCCAAGGCATTTGTCCTCAAAGGTTTCTGGTCTTTGAGGACAAAGACCATTTGTCCTCAAAGCTTCGCTGGCTGCAGCCCATTCCACAGCTTTCACACATTAGATTCTCATGCCTGCAGCTCTGCCAGACTGAAGTTTCACACTGGTGACTTCATAGTTCTTAGGACTCAGGGGTGGCCCATGCTTCCACTGAGAGATATCTGTCATGGCCACGCCCCATGACAGTTCTCTCTCTGAACCCTGAAGATCTCCTTTTGAAATCTAAGTAGAGACAGTCACATCCCATAGCTCCTGCATTCTGTGCACCCTAAGAGTTAGCACCACATGGATGCCTATACCTTCCAGAGGGTGGCCTAAGCCACAGCAAGGTCTACTTCAGCTACACTTGGGGCAACCAAGGAGCACTGCACCTGAACATATAAAGCAGAGACTTGAATTGGCAAAGGGCAGTGAGCCCCAAAGTCCTATCCCTCTTCAAAAGTTATAATAGTTCACACAATCCTGTTCCCTAATTACCTTCCAACCAAGGGCCACAGCAAGAGAGAGCCTGGAAGTTGGTGTCTGGAAATTGGAGGCAGACTCAGAGACCAAGCAGAAAGAGTAAAGAAGAGGGAAGAAGAGTGTGGAAAGACCCCAGGTTTACTCCCAGTACTGTTGAGTTAGTGGTAGCCACTTAACTGAAAGAGCGGACTAGATTTAGGGAACAGTAGTTACTTTCTTTTGCTCTAAAGTTTGCTTAGACCGTTGCTTGAACTGATTCTGCAGTCTCCACACTTATTAATTAGCTATCTTAAAGACATCTAAAGTTCTCATTCTGAGTAACTAAAAGAGGTCATGGAGGTTGTGCCATTTCTGCTTTTATTTGTACCTCAGCATCCCAGCTATAAAACGTGGTAACTGAGTTTATGGCTAGTAATGTATATTCTCATAACATCCTAGCTCCAGCATGAAGACAAATCTCATTCCATCAGTTTTGTGTGTGTGCACGTGTGTGTGTGTATGTGTGTGTATGTGTCTGGGGGCGCATGCGTACATGCTAATGGGTCAGTGATAGTACCACAGTTAATTATAGCAATTACATAGGAAATAATGTGCTTACTTCAAAAGGCCATATTTGGTTTAGGTAATTGGTTAGTTTTGCCAGATACACAACTGTTTCTAAGAGGGTGAAGGTCTTCACTCTTTATCACTTATAATAAAAAGCCACATGAAATCCCTTTCTGCAGTTATCATGAAAAATGCTATCGAGGATATTGTTATATTGCCTGGAGTCCTGGAGTCCTTTATACATTTAGGAATTATACTCCAAGAAGCAATGATATTGCCATCCAAACTCATTATTTGTACTAATAGCTCTGCAAATTATCTTGTTTCTGTTAAGGAACATTATTATTTAAAAGACCTAATATTCAAAAGGAATAAATGTGAGGTTAACTGATGAGATTTTATTTAGTCTGTTTTCTCACCTTCTTTCCATTTCCTACCTGTTTCTGAAGGCTGAATGGCTTTATTTACATAATTGTCTTTGCCTCCCTTTCTCAAAGATATTTTGATGCAGTATAGGTTCCTCTCCATCTTTATTTTTAACAAAAGGGGAAGTTCCATTGCATTTTCTTCTTGCTGGCAGCTTATTGCAACCAGTGTAACCCAAATTAAAAGTGATCTGAGAGTTTTCATAGTCTCATGAAGATTTGAAACTAGCTATCTCCTCTACTTTGACTGTACTCCCCCCGCCCCATCATGATACCATGATGACACTGGGCACAACTGTGAGGTTGTCAGGCCACTGGGTTCAACTGTCCTCTGCTGGTGACTGCCTCTCATAAGTCCAGTCTCTGGGATGCACACTTCATTCCCTTGGCATCTAAGATGCCTCCTGACTTTCCTCCTATTATCCCAGTTTGAGCAGAGAAGGAACCAGTGAAGGAATTGGAAATAGTGTGACCAATGACATGGAAGAAAACCAAGAGAGCGTAATATCACAGAAGCCAAGAAAAAGGAGTAGTTCACTTTATCACACACTGTGGAAAGAGTCAAGGAACATAAAAACAGTGAAATGGCATTGGATTGGCAAAATGGAGATCAAGTCAAATTGGGCAAGAATGATCTCGGTGTAGCAGTGGAGATGGAAGCCTATGTGGCAGGAGAGGGAGAGATGGTTCACAAGAAATTAGAGACAGTGAGTGACTAGAGACAGCTCTTTTTAAGAACTGAGAAATGGATCCTGAAAATATATATATAAGGTCAAGGGAAGTTTTTGCTTTTTAAAAAAAATGGAAGATTCTGGGAAATATTTACATCCTGATGGAACTAATATTATAGAGGGGGGTTATTATAGATGCAGGAGAGAGAGGGGGGATACTTACAGGAGCTACATCCTTGAGAGGGCAAAAGAGGAAAACAGGGGCACTTCATCTACTGTTACAAGTGGCAAGGCAGAAAGCAAGGGTACAAATGCAGAAAGATTTGGAGATTTGGTGGCTAGACGATATTGTTCCTATCTGATTGTTTCCATTTTCTCAACAAAGTACGAACAAGGCTATTTGTTGACAATACACATAGAGGACAGTGTTGGGTTTTGAGGGGAGAGACAATGTACAAAATCATCATTGTGGAGAGTGAAAAAAAAAGAACATCCTAGGAAATACAGTAAGAAGTGCAGGACTGACTGCTCGTTTGAGATTTGCTGTCCTGAATTTAAAATGAATCTAGACAATAATAGAAATGTTGTGTGTTAAATACTTAACCCTGATCGGGTGCATAGTGCATACTCACTATGTGTAAGCTATTATTATTTTTCAACATGACTACTTATTGTTTGCTTAGATGAGTTTCAATTCTATCAAAAAAAGAACCTGAATCTTGAGTAAGGCTATTTCACCATACTTATAAACTCATCAAATACAGAAATTGTCCAATAAAGTAAGAAGATTAAATTTCAAAGTCTTGAAAATGTATGCCCAGTGCCCTAAGAAACACGAAGTACATGTTATCATCAATTAAGCAAAATTCTACAAGGACATAGCACCACAGGTTTTCTCCATAGATTTACATCTCAATGTTATCAGAACTTTGTGCAGCTTTACAATGTAAGGGCAAGGTTGGTCTGGAGCTACATACATGGGATGTATGGGAAGACTATGATATAGGTATATTGTATATAAAAATTATAACTGATGACTCAGTTAAAAAGGTAATAGAATCAATAAAGTAGCTCATATTGAAGTGAGCTAAGAAAATAATTCAGGGAAACTATTACTACATTCAGAATATCAGCATAAATTTAAGAGTTGGAAAGGTCACTGCTCTATCCCTGAAATCGGCAAAACCTCTGTGTCATCACTTCCATTAATTGTATTAGATAATATAACAAATATAACATGTAGCTTTAATTCCCACACTGTGGTCGTTGGCCCCTCCCTCATTGGGGGAAAAAAAAAAGACAGGGAGTGAGGTGACTTCAAAGAACAGGATCGGATGATCAATTAAAATGAATTTCTTTTGGCATTTATAGAGATGACCATAAAGTTTCAAAATTCTACGGTCATCTTCATGTGCTTCATGTCTATAATTAGAAAAGTGAAAGACAGCAAAAATGATACTATGCACCTTTTCAAATGTATATTTTCAGTAGCCCTTTTCAAAGAGCTTTTTGGAAGTTGGCTGACTTATGACTATGATGTCTACCTCTCTTTCTCACACTGACAGTCAAGAAGTCTCTCCATCACATGAGAAATGCAAAGTCTCCACTTCTCCTACTTGAGTGTCACTAAGTTTCCATTCCCTCTTCTGAGAGTCCCAAGGCTTCTCCAACCTTACTGACTAAAAAGCAACTCTTAGAAATGGCCTTGGTTTAACATGTGCTTTAAAATGTTTGATGCTAAGACCTAAGGTGTGGAGGGTTACCCAGCCCTTGGCTAGTGAACAGTTCTCTCCTTTGTTCCTGCAAAATAGCAAAATCTTTATATCTAAATCATTAGATATTAAATCCTAAATATGTTGTTACAGTTATACTAATATGCTTATTAATGATCAATTTCCCTAGCATCTCTGGGATTAATATTCTTTTAACACACTGCTTTGATTTGCCAATACAAGATATTAAAGTAAAAGTAAAAAATAAAATTTAATATGTTGAGAGTAAATAACTGGTATTGGGTTTTAGCCTTTTTTACTTTTTCTTTTATAACTGTTTTATTGAGATACAATTTATGTACCATATAACTTATCCATTTAAAGTGTGAAATTCAATTTTTTAAATATATTCAGAGTTGTGTAACCATAATCACAACCGGTTTGAGAGCATTCTCATAACCCCAAAAAGAAACCACATACATATACATTAGCAGTCATTCGCCATTTCCCCTAAGCTTACCCCAGACCTAGGCAACCGCTAATCTACTTTCTGTCTCTATATGTTGACCTGTTTTAGAAAATTCATATAAATGGAATCATACAATAAATAATCTTTTGTGACTGGATTCTTTCACACTTAGTATAAAGTTTTCAACATTTATCTATGTTGTAGCATACATCAATTCTTCATTCCTTTTTATGGATGAATAGTATCATTGTATGTATATACCACACCTGACATATCCACTCATCAGTTAATGAACATTTGGGTTGTTCCATTTGGGGGCTATTATATATAAAACTGCTCTATTTGTGTACAAGTTTTCATGATGTTAAAAGAAAAATTGCAGACAAATTAAACTCAACAGAATTTAACTGAGCAAAGAACAATTAGAGAATCCAGCAGCTTCACATGTAGGCTCAGAGAGTAGGCTCAGAGAGACTCCAGCGCAGCTACATGGTGGAAGATTTATAGACAGAAAAAGAAAAGAGATGCACAGAAAAAGGAAGTGAGGTACAGAAAGAGCTGGATTGGTTACAGCTCTGCTTTGCCTCATTTGAACACAGTTTGAACAGTTGGCTGCCTTTGACTGACTGAAACTGGGTGATTGGCACAGGAGTAGCTAACTTACTGTGTGCTCACAAATATAGTTAGGTTACAGTTCACCGTGTATAGAGAAACCTTCACGTTGAACTTGAAATATGTAAGGAGGAGGCTGCTTTAGACTTAATTTTTTTAGACAGTGAGCACCAAGGTTTTCATTTCCATTTGTTTTCATTTCTATCTTTGAGTGGAATTGATGGGTCATATGATAAATCTGTATGTAACCATTTGAGGGATTGCCATTTTGGAAGACCAAGGCAGGAGGCTTGCTTGTGGCCAGGATTCAGAGACTAGCAGAGGCAACATAGCAAGACCCTGTATCTACCCCTCTCCAAAAAAAAAGAAAAAAGAAAAGCCAAGTATGGTGGCCTGTACCTGTAGTCCCAACTACGTGAGAGGATCGCTTGAGCCCAGGAATTCGAGGAGGTAGTGAGCTAGGATCCACCACTACCCTGAAGTCTGGGCAACAAAGCAAGACCTTGTCCCTAAAAATGTATAATTAAAATAATAATAATAAAAGTGCTGTAGCATTTTACATTCCCACCAGCAGCATATGAATGTTCCAATTTCTCCACATCCTCATCAATACTTTTCATTTTCTGTTTTTGATTGTAGCCCTCCTAGTGAGTGTGAAATGATATTTCTTTGTGATTTTTATTTGCATTTCCCTGAAAGCTAATGATTAACCTCTTTTCAAGTGCTTGACTATTGCATATCTTCTTTGGAGAAATGTCATGTTTTAATTGGGCTATTTGTTCTTTATTATTGAGTTGCAAGTTCTTTATGTATTCCAGATATAACTCTCTTATCAGATATATGATTTCTTCCCATTCTGTGGTTCTTTTCATTTTTTTTATGATATCTTTTGAAGCACAAAAGTTTTAAATTTTGATATATATTCACTTACTTTTTTCTTTTATTGTTTGTGCTTTGGTGTCATATCTAAGAAACCATTGCCTATTACAAGGTCATGAAGACATAAATCCATGTTTTTTCCTAAGCGTTTTCTAGTTTTGCCTCTTACATTTAGGTCTATGATCCATTTTGAGTTATGTTTGTATATGGTGTGAGATAGCAATTCAATTTCATTCTTTTGCATGTTACACCCAATTGCCCCAGCACCACTCGTTGAGAAAACTATCCTTTCCCCTATTGAATTGTCTTGTCACTCTTGTCAAAAATCAAATGTAAGGATTTTTTTCTGGACCCTCAGTTCTATTCCATTGATCTAGATGTCTATTCTTATGCCAATACCACATTCTTTACCAATGTAGATTATTGTTAAATTTTGAAATCATGAAGTGTGTGTCGACCAACTTTGCTCTTCTTTTGGCTATTTTGGGTGTCTTATATTTCCATAGGAATTTCCATAGCTGGATTCTCAGCTTCTGCAAAGAAGCTAGTTGAGATTTTGCTAAGCATTGTCTTGAATCTGTAGATCAGTTTGGGAAGCATTGCCATTAAGTCTTTTGATCCATAAACATGGGATGTATTTTCATTTATTTGATTTATTTGATCAATTTAATTACTTTTAAGAATATTTTGTAGTTTTGCAATTATTCTGCTAAATTTATTCCTGCTTTTTTTATTTTTTATGCTATTATAAACGATCTATGTCATATTTGCTTTTAACATTATTAAATAAGTTGGAAAGCTTTCAACCTTTTCTATGCTTTGAAACATATTATATAACATGGAATCTTTGATAAACTTGACTGACAAATTATTTGGGCCCAGTTCCCTTTTTAGGAAAGAATATTTTTCTACCTTTTACCTTGTAAATCAATTATATGAATTTGTAGAAAGGATTTATAGAAAATCCTTTGCATCTAGATTTTCAAATTTATTCCTATAAAGGTAAGTAAATAATTCTCATAATTTTAAACAATTATATCTAGAATTATATCTCTCCCTTACTATCAAGGCTATATTTATAAGCCTTTTTCCTTTTTTTGATCACAACTGCCAAAAGTTTTTTACTTTAACAAACTTTTAAAAGAACAAAGTTTGTTTTTTTACCTATCAATAAAATATATTGATCACCACTCTTTTTTGTAACTTATTAATGCTTACTTTTCTGTTAATTCTTTTATTTTTCCCACACTGTATGGAACTATTTTGTTCTTTTTCTAGCTTTTAAGCTGAAAATAAAGTCCATTTATATTCCATAGTTTCTCATAAGTTACAAGTAATCCTATAAATGTTTCCCTAATTAAATTTTGGTTCCATCCCCTAAGATTGGATATGCAGTCCTTTTATTTTTAATTATTAATAGCTTATCAGTTCAATTTTGAATTGCTATTCAATTTAGCAATTAATTTGAAGCATGTACTTTTTATATTTTCAAGTAAATATTTTTATAGCTACCTTCTTTAATTAGTAACTAATTTATTGAATTATAGTCAGAGAATATGTCCTATATGATTTCTACATTTTGAATGTTGAGGGAGATTCCTTTATAAAATAACACAATCACTTTTTATTAACATGTCATGGGTGTTTGAAAATGACTGGTACACTTTGCATTGGGTACAAAGTTTTACATATATTTACTGGAACAAACATGTTACTTGTATTATTTTAAAATCTGTATCTTAAATTTTATTTACTTTACTGTCCATTTCTGAAAGAGGTGTGTTACTGTATCCCAAGATAATTACAAATTTGTCAGTTTTTCTCCCTTTTTGCTTTATGTGTATTCTGCTAAATTGGTACGAATATAAAAGGTCATAACTCATATTCTTAGGGTAGCATAACTTTGATCTATGTTACATATTCTTCTTTGTTCCATTTAATGTGATTTTTTCTGAATTCATTTTTTGCCTGATAATAACATTATTACACCCTTCTTTACAATAGCAGTTGGTTGGGATAAATTTTTCAATTCCTTTTTCAATCACTCTGTCATTGGACCTTAAGCATGACTTATAAATAGCGGCTAGGTGAAGTTTTGAGAGTTTTTAGCCTAAATCAGAGGTTTTCTTTTCATAGGAAAAAAATTAACATTTTTGTAATTACTGATATTATAATTTTTTTACTTTTTAATTATTATTTAATATTTCTTTTGTGTGCTTTATTGTTGGTTTTTTTTCATTTTTTCTGTCTTTTGTTGGATTGAAAATGACATGACAATTCTATTCTTCCAGATATTATCAGTAAAATATTTTACCCTTGTGTGAAAGTTGTCAGAATAAAAATGAAGTCACTTATATTAAAAACAAAAGACAAAAAATAAAAAAACCTGACAAATAGAGCCAGGTAAAGCCACAAAATGGAGTTCTCATGCACAAATGCACGGTAACAATAACTATCACAAAAGACTCTGTAAAAAACAATCTTGCGGCCGGGCTTGGTGGCTCAGCCTGTAATTCCAGTGCTTTAGGAGGCCAAGGTGAGCAGATTGCCTGAGCCCGCGGGTTCAAGACCCGCCTGGGCAACTTGGCGAGACCTCATCTCTACAATAAATCAAAAAATTAGCCGGGCGTGGTAGTGCGCGCCTGTAGTTCCAGTTACTCGGAAGGCTGAGGCGGAAGGATCGCTGAGCCCAGCAGGCGAGGCTGTGGTGGCCGGGAGTGGCCACTGCACTCCAGTCTGAGCGACAGAGTGAGACTCCAACTCAAAAACAACAACAACAACAACAAAATCTTGCATTAAAAAAAATGCTTCTGCAAAGACATCTGCCCAGCAACTACCTGTTCAACCTCTGATTGGTATCACCTTTGTTACTGAGTTTTGGAGTCAATGATATCAAAACAATTTATCACAAAATAAAAATTGTTTTGTTATTTCACAGCAATCATGTAATCCTCCTTACTTTTCCATTAAAAACCTTTGTCTCCTTTAACTCCCTGGATATGCACGCATGTAGTTTACTATGGCATATGTATTACCATTGCAATGCCCATTCCCAAATAAATATAATTTTCTTTCAGAGATCTTATCTGTCTGTTATTTAGGTTGACACTCATTACACACCAATATGATTTAGATACGGCCACAATTTTTACTGATTTCTTTGGACACATATTACTTTCATCTTTTTTTTTTTTTTTTTTTTTTTTT
>NW_006983055.1:0-14132 GCF_000164805.1 Carlito syrichta | reverse complement strand
TGAGTTGGAGTCTCACTCTATCGTTCAGGCTGGAGTGCAGTGGAACTCTCATGGCCACCCCAGCATCAATCTGCTGGGCTCTGGGGATCCTTCCACCTCAGCCTTCCAAGTAGCCGGAACTACAGGCGCACACTACCACACCAGGCAAGTTTTTTTGTTGTTGTTTTGTTTTGTTTTTTAATTGTAGAGACGAGATCTCACCAAGTTGCCCAGGCTGGTCTCGAACCTGGGGCCTCAGGAAATCCACTAACTTCGGCCTCCCAAAGTACTGGAATTACAGGCTGAGTCACCAAGCCCGACGGACTAGAAATTGACCTTCCATATGACCCAACAATTCCCCTACTGGGAATATACCCGGAGGAACTGAAATCATTCTACAAAAAAGATACCTGTACACATATGTTTGTAGCAGCTCTATTCACAATAGCAAAAACATGGAACCAACCATGTTGCCCATCGAAACTGGACTGGATAAAAAAAATGTGGTACATACACATAATGGAATATTATGCAGCCACAAAGAAGGACAAATATATGGAATTTGCAGCAAATTGGATGGATTTGGAGTGGATCATACTTAATGATTTATCACAGAAACAAAGGACTGAGTTCCATATGTTCTCACTCATAAGGTGACCTTGAACAATTATAATACTATAAGAAAGTGATTGGCAGTAGTGGAAAACTGTCAGGGGAAGGGAGGGTGGGACTACTGGCAGTTGGTGGAAACTGCTAGGGGAGGGAGGGGCATACCTCATCAACAAGGTTACCTGCAAGATCAATGTGTGTATACATAAGCCTGAATTGTACCCCACATCTTTATAATAAATAAATAATTTTTTTAAAAAGAAAGAAAAATAAATAAATAAATAAAAATGACTTTATTTACTTGGAAGACTGAGGCAGAAGGATCCCCGGAGCCCAGTAGGTTGACGCTGGGGTGGCCGTGAGCGTGAGTGCCACTGCACTCCTGTCTGGGTGACTGGAGTGAGACTCCAACTCAAAAAAAAATTATCTTCTGTTAGAATTTTGAAGATAGTATATCACTATCTTCAATGATCCAGTGGTGCCAGTGTTTAGGGACACAATTTCCTCTATTGATTGTTCTTCTTTTCCTCAAAAGGACAGAAATGTCTGATTTATTGATGGCACTTCCTTATTGTCCAGCACTGGATTTATTCTTCCTCTCTCTCTCTCTCTCTATATATATATATTTTTTTTTTTCACAGTAGTAGGCATTTATTTATTTATGGTAAAGATGCTTAGTTTGAGCTCTTAAGTCAATCACCATTATCTTCCCTTTAAAGACACTTCAATCCTTTATTATTACTGTTACTTTTAATGACCCACCATTCAATTTTCCACTGCAGGTAGGTAGGTTGCTGAGGACATAATTGTACTTTTGGCCTACACAAATATTCATAACAATGAGTTTTGCTGTAAGAATTCTATTCTGTTCAATGATCAATACATGGATTAAATCCTTTTTACCTTACAATGTTCCAAGTATTTTATTTATATCACACATTGCGAATATAAAGCATAAATATAACAATCAAGTTCTCTTTTCTTCATTTTGATTTTTTCTTTAATCAGCTTTGTTGAGGTGTAACTTACATGCAATAAAATGCACCCATTTTGAGTGTACAGTACTTTGAGTTTTGACAAATGTATGAAACTATGTAACCATCACCATAATCAAGTTACACAAAATTTTAATAATACCAAAAAGTATCTATTTGCTCTTTTGTGGTAACTATCTTTTCCCCATTGAATTAATTGTCTTGGTACATTTGTTGAAAATTGATTGAGCATATTATGTGTGAACCTGTTTTTGAATTCTCTATTCTATTGATCTATGTCTATATTTATGCCAATACCAGTCTGTGTTGATTACTGTAGTAGTAAGGTAGTTCTTCAACTGTTTTTCATTTTCAAAACTGTATTTCTATGTAAATGTTAGAGTCAGCTTATTAAATTTCTTCAAAATGTTGGGATTTTGATTGGAATTATATCTGATTTATACATGTAGTTAGGAAGAAATAAATAATATCACCCATAATAGTAAAAAAAAAAAAAAAAAAGAAGTGCTTAGTGAAGTCTGTACACTGAAAAAATATAAAACATACTGAGGCAAATTAAAAATAATCAACAAAATGGAGATCTATAACATGATTATGAATTGTAAAATTCAGTATGTTAAGATGCCAAGTTCTCTTATGTTGAGATTTTTACTGATGTTTCTAACTGACATGGATACTACAGAGTGTTCAAAAGGTCTGGAAACATAGTGTATTTATTGTACTTTTCAGTATTACAAAAATTGGACCTTTGCTTTAAATTTAGAAGTACTTCACCTGAAAAGTTTCTGGAGGCTGGAGAAAATTGCAAGGACTATATTGTTTGAAAATATAATTAACGTACTTGGAAAAAATGAGTTTATTCCTATGTTTCTTGACTTTTCTGACATCCAGTATATTTATTGTTTTCTCCAGCTCTATGAATCATTTAGGTATATTTATCCAACTTCTGTTATCTAGAGAGCTTGAGTGGGAGTCATTATACAATTTAGAATCAGAAGTTCTAGAATTCAGATCTCAGGCCGGACCCAGTGGCTCAAGCCTGTAACCCCAACACTTCGGAAGGCAGAGACGAGAGGACTGCCTGAACTCACAGGTTCGAGACCAGCCTGGACAACATGGAGAGATCTCATTTCTACAATAAGTCAAAAAATTCGCCAGGCATGTTAGCATGCACCTATAGTTCCAGCTACTTGAAAGGCTGAGGTGGAAGGATCGCCTGAGTCCAGCAGGTCGAGGCTGTGGTGTTATGAATGTGCTACTGCACTTCCCAGCCTGGGTGATAGAGTGAGACTCCAACTCAAAAAAATATATATTTATATCTCAACCCAACCACATGCTATAAACCTTATTAACTTGAATAAGATTCTTAATCCCTCTCAGTCTCAGCTTTCTTTTCTGTAAAATTAAGATAATAACACATGCCATATTTACCCTCATTAAATAAAAGTATATATTATATGTTATATGCAATATACAAATATATTATACATGTATGTGTTTGTATATATTAATATATATTATATATATATAAGTGAATTGCCATCACAAGAAGGTGGAAGTCTGAATTAGACCAATGAACAAACATTAAGTTTCTTGTAAAACTTGGCAAGAATGGAAGTAAAACCAGGAACTTGTTAGTCCAAGTTTATGGGGATAATGCCATGAAGAAAACAGCAGTGTACAAATGGATTAAACATTATTCTGAGGGGAGAGAAAGCATCACTGATGAAAGGAGGTCAAGATGGCCAGTAACAATCAGAACTGATGAAAAATTGCAAAAATTTGTCGAATTGTGATCAAAATTTATGCACAATTTATGCACAAAATTTATGCACAATTTATGCACAACATTTATGCTGACCGTAAAAAGCATAGCAGACCAAATAAACATCAACAGAGAAACAGGAAAATCTTAACTGAAAATCTTGGCATGAGAAAAGTGTGTGCAAAAATGGTCCTAAAGGAGCTCTTGCATCACAACGCCCCAGCTCATACAGCACTGTGAGGGAGTTTTTAGCCAGTAAACAAATAATGATATTGGAACACCCTCCCTACTCACCTGATCTGGCCCCCAATGACTTTTTTTTTTAAACCAAAGATAAAGGAATTGAAAGGAAGACATATTGATGACATTCAAAACATCAAGGGCAATACAATGATGGCTCTGATAGCCATTTCAGAAAAAGAGTTCCCAAACTGCTTCGATGTGTGGACTAGACACTGGCATCAGTGCATAGCCTCCCAAGGGGAGTACTTCAAAGGTGATGGTAGTGATATTCAGCAATGAGGTATGTTGCACTTTTTCTAGGATGAGTTCATGAACTTAATTGTCAGACCTCGTAAAAGTACTATGGTTTGGAGCCAGAATGATTGTATGTTTGGATAAGTATCTTCTGTTAAGTATCAGAAGTTGAAATGTATGTATAATATCAGGGAAAATGCTTGTTTCTTTTTGGAGTCTTCACATTGCCAGGTTGACAATCACATGTTTTAACTTATAATTGAAACCAAATTCATTTCTGAAACTGGAACTTGGAAAGTCTGCTATTTACATATGAGAAAAGGCAACTCACGTTCAAGACAGTAACCTACAGGTCACTTAGCCTCTCCAAACACCACTGCAGTTAAACTAAAAATCGAAATTTTCAATCATCACAAATAAAAAGATAGGAGAGACTTCAAGGAATTAGTTCCCTGTAGCTACCAAATGTTATAAACAAACAAACAAACAAACAAAAACTCTAAAGTCACAAAAACATCTTTTTTTAATAGCCATTTGCTATTTTAAAAAACAGCTTTCACATACATCACTTCATTTGCTCTCCCCAGCAGATAGGCTTAGCAATTTTTTTTTCCACAACAGATGGAACTAAGGTTCGGAGAAGTGACATTACATTCATAAAGGCATATACTTGGTAGGCAGATCTGGCTCTTGGGTCTTTGATTATTAATATTAATCTGCTCTGATAGAAGCTGTCATAACGAACCTCCTTTACCTAACTGTACAAACTAATCAACATCTTCTATTCCTGTAGAACATCAACCCGCCCCACATGCTGCTGCTAGTTTGGCCCTTACAAAATCATGAAATACATACTTAGTGAGAGTCAGTTGTCAGTTGTGTTTGTTCCCAAATATGTTAATAACAACTTACATGCTCTTGTAATTAGGTAATTAGATAATGAATTCAGAAAGAAAGGTGGTTGTCATTTCTAGGACATACAGGTTGATTTCTTTGGGAAAACTAGATAAAAGCAAACTGCAAAAGGGAATCACAGTCAACTAAGGTGTAAATGAGATAAATATAAATATTGGTGAAAAACAGTAAGACTCTAGGTAGATTTTTTTGCACCAATTGCTTAAAAACCTTCTAAGTTTTCATTTTACTTTAAACAAACAAAAACAGGACACTATCATAAATGTATTATAGGTAGAATGAATGAGACACCAAAGAACTCCAATTACTAAGCCAAAAATTAGAAAATCCCTTAGTCCAACACCAAAAGATTAACAAATTACATATTTTAATAAAATATTAAACATAAGATATCATTTTTATGAATCTTTGTATTACCTGACTTTTCTAATTAGTTACCCTATCAACTAATATACAGTTTCCAGATTTCTCATCACAAACTATAAGACCCCAGAATTTTATTGGTGGGAGAAAGCCCTACCCAAGAATTTGCTTTGCCATAAAGCAAAAATGCAAAATGTTTCCAGTATTTGCTATTGCTGCCATTATTTGGTATTGGAGACTCCAGAAAAAAAAGGTCTCTATTCTGACATGGACAGAGGGATGAGGAAGGCACTAAAATTGCTTAGCAGTTTAAAGTACCAGAAAAATTTAATCTTTGCTAGGTGCATGATTTTGTTGCCCAAAAACAAGAAAAAGGAACAGACCAGCAACACAGCAGCAGGAGGGGCCTCTGGAGAGCTGCTGTAACCTCTTAAATTATCTCCCATTTCCCCAAAATCAATGCTAAACAAACTAACCGTGTGTTTGTAGTGTTTGGAGAAATAAAAGAGGAGGAGGGGTGATTATCTTTGGGTTAAGAATTCAGCCGGAATAAGAATTGAAAGTAGATGATAACCAAGAGAATACAAGCTCCATTGGAATTCTTGAAAATCTTAGATAGGGCATAGGACATCCCAGCGTTATGTG
The DNA here is from genome assembly GCF_000164805.1 of Carlito syrichta. NCBI lineage: Eukaryota > Metazoa > Chordata > Mammalia > Primates > Tarsiidae > Carlito > Carlito syrichta. Next base: position 8,384 of record NW_006983055.1, on the reverse strand, counting down.
GGCGAGACTTGCATCAGTTTATTAACAAGAAGACAAAAGGAAGAAGTAATCTCAGAAGACAGAGTATTTGAGTATATCCAGATTACATGTTTATGAAAATTATGAAGAACAGCAAATTAAAGGCTGGGTGTGGTGGCTCACACCTATAATCCCAGCATTTTGGGAGACCGAGATGAGAGGATTGTCTGAGCCCAGGGGTTCAAAACCAGCCTGGACAACTAGGCAAGACCTCATCTCTACAATAAATCAAAAAATTAGCCGGGCATGGTGACACACACCTGTAGTTCCAGTTACCTGGAAGGCTGAGGTGGAAGGATCACCTGAACCCACCAGGTTAAGGCTGAAATAGCTGTGAGTGTGCCACTGCACTTGAACTTGGGTGACAGAGACTCCCACTATAAAAAAAAAAGGCAAATTAGGACAAAACCTACAAAAACATTTTTATTGTGTCTACCTTAGAATTAGAGCAAAGTTTCCAAATTTACTTGTGCAAGGCCTTGACTGATCTAAATGTTTACTTGTAAATATATGGTAATAAAAGAAAGAATTTAGAAGACTGTAGACATGTGAATTTAAAGAAAGTACCCTCTTCAGTTAGTTATTGTTTTCATTACAGAGTTTTTAAAATTGAGTTTCATAATTATTACTCCATATAAATCTGTGATAAGTTAATATTAAAAATCCACAGGAAAAAATGCAAAATGCCTATGTATTTAAAGAGTTTTTTGAAAATGTGCTTTCATTTTTCCATAACTTTTAAAAAATATGATATGTTTCATTTCATTTACTTATTTGTTTGTTCTCTGTCTCATTATGAATGCATGTAAGTTCACTTATAAAGACAGGAAGAAGGGAAAACTGAATACCTATAAAGAGGTTTATAAGGTTAAAAAAAAAGAACAGTGCCTCAGGAGTAATACAATGGTTCTTGCTTCCAAAACCAGTTAGATGCTTCACTGAAGATCCTTATAAATAAACACATGATCTATTTTTTAAAAAACACACCTTGACAACATTTCTACAAGACAGAAGATAATGAGTGTCATTTATGTTGTTTCCCTTCTGTCTCTCAGTGTGCACAGGCTGATGACATCACCCCAAAAGACAATTCAGCAAGACCAGTTCTGGAGAGGATAGGAGGGTGGCAGGGACTAATTGAAATGCAATACACATTCTCAGTTTCTCTGCTGACCTGATTTGATACATGGGTGGACTTTGGAATATCTGGAACAATTCTCCCTCTATACTGCTCCAAACTATGGACAAATATTGAGCAGCAACAAATACATTATTGAGATAATAACACCAGAAGCTCAAATGCCTAACTTTGCAAGTGGGCAGTGACTAAGTCTAGGAAGGCTCTTTCCGCCAAGCATTCACCTGTCAAATGCTGGTTCATACAGTGGTCCAGAAGGTCCAAAGGGAGGAGCCAGGTGTTGGGGAGGTTGTCAACAGCTACTTCCCAACTAGTATGAAAGTATTTTAACAACATTAGTAACTGGTATGGATACAATTATATATGCCACCTGGATTTCAACTAGCCAACACGACCAAATTAAGAAAAAGATTATTTGATGTGATATATTTAAAACTTGACCTTCAGGGACTCCATTGCTAGTTTCATGGTAAGAGTTCAGGCACATTGTTTGCAAGGTATACAATAAACAATGCCAAATTTGATCAAGTCTTCCCTTTAATATTCCTATAGAACACTATCACAGTTGCTGCTTATTAAAGAAAATGTGACATCTACTAGGACATCTGCCCTGCCATGTGACCTCTGAAGTTTGAGGAGATATACTATCAATTTGTATCTAGTATGTCTTCCTACAACCCATATTGAGCTGGCTCAAATCTCCAGGATTATAGTTAGGATAGGGAGTATGAGCCAGGCCACACACGTCCAACACAGAACACTAGGAGAGTGCTTGCCCAGCTTCACGGCATCCTGGGGTTCTTTTCAGACAGCAGTGCTCTTCAGGCTATGGTTAAGTTCAACTCCATTTAACTGAAAACCCAAAAGAGCAGAGGCTTAAACACATGGGGTTTCTTCTATTACTTATAACAAGGCCATAGACAGGCAGTCCAAGGCCCCAGGCTCCCTGTTGTTTGGCTCCACCAGCTGCTGCACATCCATATGATGGCAAGGTTACTTCATGATCCAAGACAGGAATCAGACCTTCAATATCGTATCTGAATTCCAGGAAACAGGAAGGGATAGGAGAGAAGAGCAAACCAGCACTTGTCCCAACTGAGTCAGTTTTCTGTAAGTAATTGCTATGGTTTGAATATTTTGTGTCTCTTCCAAAACTCTTGTTGAAATTTAATCCCCAACAGGACAAGACTGAGAGGTGGGCCTTTTAAGAGATGATTGAGTCTTGAGGACTTTGCCTTCTTGAGTGGATGAATTCATTCATAGGTTAATGGATTAATGGTTATCTCAAAAATGGGACTGCTGGCTTCATAAAAACAGGAAAAGAGACCTGGGTTACCACACTCAGCTCCCTCATTATGTGATACCCTGTTCTACCTAGAGACTCTGCTGAGTCCTCACTGGCAAGTAGGCCCTCACCAGATACAGCATCTAAACCTTGGATTCTCGGCCTCCATAGCCATAAGAAATAAATTCCTTTTATTTGTCAATTTCTAAGTTTCAGGTATTCTGTTATAAGCAACAGAAACCAGAGCAAGACAGTAATCTTTTCGGAAAACCCATCAATATTCTATCTACACCACACTGGCCACATCTAAAATAGTTTTTTTGGCTGGGCACATGGCAGCCCAGAATAAAATCCAGATTCTACTTTATTAAGAAAGAAAGGGAGAATGGATATTATGTAGCAACTATCAATCTCTGCCACAAACAAATTCCAGTGAGTAGAACAGCAAAACAATTAAGAACAGCAACTATATATCTTACTACCTGCACACCTACACTAGACTAACCCAAGTTAGAAAATAACCCAAAAATTCTACAGCACCAGATTTCTCTTGAGCAAAAAGATATAATTTAACTTTTTCATATATAATTCTTTCCTTCATGACTTCATCCCTTAACTTTGCACAAACTCTTCCCAAAATGTTCCCTAAGGTGGAACACTCTAGATCACATTTGGCTCCACTTTTATTATTTTCTTAACTCATGGTCAGTTTTTCTCATCGTAAGTTCATAACATAAGGAAGGAGTCCAACAACCTGGGCAATCAAATGTGAAGTATCTATAAAGCAGCCTTGACTGATTTTTTCTTAAAAAAAAAAAAAAAAAAAAAAAAGCTAGAAATTCGCATTTTTCTTAAGAGTAAACAGATCTCTGAATGTTTATATAAAACATGATAGCCAATATACTTTTAAAAAAACAATGGGTGGGCCTCTACTTGACCAAGACTTAAATTCTACTTGGTTAAGTGTCCACTATACTCTTGGCTTTCCTCAGAGTTTTTGTTTTCATATGAATGCAATTCTTCCCACAGAAAATCCTACCTACCTTTTTTATCCCTGTTCTTTCTTCTTTTTCTTTATTTTCCCCTCCCTTTTTTTCTTTTACCTATCCTTAGCAAGATAACTAATTTTTTTCTAATGAACTTGATATCCTTTCCTTCTCCTACAGATTTTTTTTCTCAAACCACCCCCCATCAATACTTCTCTTTCAACATCTAGTTTTAATATCTAACTATACATTATCTTTCAACATCTAGTTTTAACACCTAACTACAGATTATCTTCTAAAGCCAGCCCTACATTCTAAAATTGATCCATTCCTTTTTTGTCCCCTTGACACTCAAGAAGTTCTGAGCTAAAGAAAATACATTAAAGTATCTATAATGCCTTCTCTAAATCTACAGCAAGAAACTACAAACCAAATGTCATCAGCTGTTAGTGGTATTCTCAGTAACTGACAATGACAATGGGAATGGCAATTGATACTTAGGCTCCATGTTAAAAAGCCAATAGGAAATAGTAGGTATTGTGACAAATTCAAGAACCCAGCTTTATCTAATGTAAGACAATTGCTACCAGCTTTTGTGAATTTTTTGAAGATAAACTGGAAAGTCAGATTTTTTTCTTAAGAAAATAAATAAATCTAAATTTTCACATGAAATATACAGCTAATTTATCTTTCTAAAAACAATGGATAGGCCTATATTTGCAACCTTTGACCTACAGCATATATTAAATTCTCTAATTGATTCAAACATACGTACCTTGTCACAACACCTAGATATTGTAATCCCTCAATAAAAGCACATTGTAGTCCCTCAGTAAAAGTTGGTTGATGCTCTGAGTCAGTGGACTTATTCATACTCTTCACTTAGAAATTTCTGGACTGTTTTAGTGCTTGGGTAAGGTTAAGAAACATTACCTTGGCTAAGATGAAGGTAATTCCAATCACTTTTTTATTTCTAATCAATTAAATCCAAATAGTTTTATACTTAATCCATTATCAACTAAAATTCTGTGATTATGCAAAATTAGCTTTAGTATTCTTCAAGCAAGCTTTGGTGTCTTCTTTATTTATGAGTGACTTTAGGTCATTAACCACCAAAACTGTATTTCACTGATCCAAGTCTTGCATGTCACCAAGATTTGGCCAGACTCACTCCGTTTTCCCTGTAAAAACATCACTAAACGTAACATGACTCAAATGGTATGCCTAATATCCATAAGGGAGTAAGGATATAGAAGAAACATATAAAATCTGGAGGTAGACAAACCTGAGTTCAAATTCTTGCTATGCCACTTATTGCATGTTCTTAAGTAAGTAATAAATTTCTTCAGGGCAGGTCTCATTTTTCTCATTTCTCATAGGACAATAAACCCCACTTTATAAAACTTATGAAGAATAAATAAATGATATAAAGTGCATGGCACATTTCTTGGCCCACAGTGGAGAACACAAAATATTAGTAGCAATTCCCTTTGCTTATTTAGGGTATGTTTCATTTCAGAATGTTTTTCCTCTTTTTTAGCTATTAAGTGAGTCAACATATACTTCCTAGGTTTTCATAGTATATTTAACTTCCTATACAGTTCTTGGAAGTACTAGGAAAATTTGCCTGGTCTCAATTATAAAAGTGGGTAGATGGACAAATTAATATAACAAAAACTTCATTACACAATTTACATGTTGGTTCATTTTTCAGTCATAAAATAACTCCGAGTTTACCTGCTATAAAACAACATTAATACACATTTCTAAAAGTCTTCTGAAGTGAAGGTTTTTGGTCTAATAACAAATTTACACCACTGCTGGCTTAAAAATTTATATACACATGGACACACACACACACACACACTGATACACACACATACACACCACTGGTGAATAAAGGATCATCACTCTAAAAAACTTGATTTTCCTTTCTTAAGTGTCAGATACATTCATAGTTCAAGGTTTAATCCCATGATAGATGCAAAGAAGAATTTCATTCAGTCATTTAAAATACATGTATTGAATTTTGTTTTCAACCAATATGGTTTAACAGGGACTGAATTTACCCACCCATCTAAAACCACCAAAGCAGAAGGCAAATATAAGAAACAACAGTTTTTCATGACACTTCACATCAGACAAAAAAGGATAGTGATTCCTGAAGAATGGGACACAAATAAGGTAAGGCTTGTGATTGCCCCATCTTACTGTCTCAAAAGAATGTCCAGGCTGTGGCATAAGAAGGGTGTCTTAATCTGTTTTGTATTGATATAACAGAATATCACAAATGGGGTAATTTACTTTTTAAAAAATACATTTAGTGCTCAGTTCTGGATGCTGGGAAGCCCAAGGTGACAGGCCTACAGCATCCCCTAACAGAAAGTGAAAGGGCAAGGAAGCATGCACACTTCACTTTTGGGGGGATTTTTTGTTTTGTTTTGTTTTGCATTGGAGTCTTACTCTGTTGCCCAGGCTGGTGTACAGAGGCATGACCATGGCTCATCACAGCCTCAACCTGCTGGGCTCATGCAATGAGGTCTTGCAATGTTGCCTAAAATGGTCTTGAACTCCTGGGCTCAGGGAATCCTTCCGTTTCAGTCTCCCAAAGTGCTGGGATTACAGGTATGAGCCACTGCACCAGGCCTAAGTTCTATCTTTAAATCATCTCTTTCATCTCTTATTTTACTGTAAGCATTTAAAAGAAGCCATACAGTAGCCTGGATGTTTTGCTATTTAGATATTTCTTCTACCAGATATCCTAGTTCATCACTCATAAATTCCACCTTTCATAAAACCCTAGGGCATGAACACAGTTCAGTCAAGTTCCGTGTTATTTTATAACAATTATGGGCCCTTGCTCCAGTTTCTAATACCTTACTCTTCAGTTCCTTCTGAGACCTCATCAGAAAGATATTTGCTGTCCATATTTCTTTCACCATTCTGGTCACACACTTAAGTAACCTCTAAGAAGTTTCAGACTTTTTCTAGTCTTCTCTTCTTTTGAGACCTCACCAGAATCTCTCCCAAAACTCATAGTAATCCCTCCAGTCTCTATCTATTACCCAGTTCCTAAGCTGCTTCTACATTTTCAGGTATTTGTCATAGCAACAGCTCTACTTCTCAGTACCAATTTTCTGTCTTAGTTCAGTTTGTGTTGCTATAACTGAATACCAGAGATGACGTAATTTGTAAAATAAATAAATTTTAAAAATAATAATAATTTTACTTTCCATAATTCTAGAGTCTGGAAAGTCCAAGGTGAAGAAGCCTGCCTTTGGTGAGGGCCTTCTTAATGTGTCATCCCATGGCAGGAGGTGAAAGGACAAGAGAACACACAGGAGTAAGGGGAGAGAGAAAGGGGACCAAACTCATTCTTTTATAAGGAACTCAGACCTACACTAATTACCCTGTTCCCATGTGAATGGCATTAAACTTCCATGAGGACAGAGTGCTCAGGATCTAATCACCTCTTAAAGGTCCCACCACTCAATACTGCTGCATTGGGAATTAAGTTGCTGAAACACAAACTTTGGGGGAATCACTGTCAAATCACAGCAGAGAGGGAACACAGGCAGAGCCCAGCTGCTTCCCTGAGTTAAGCAGAAAAATCAGACAGTACAAGAACAAGAACACCAGGACAGCTCGAGTTTGCAAGGCAGAGTATTATAGAAGAGAGAACTTCACAAAGATAGAGGAAACTCTGGAAAGTTCTTGAGTCCTCCTCAAGTATTCTGCAGAATACTGATCAGTATACAAGCATAAGGAAATGATAGGAAACCTAAGAAATAAACACCCAAAAGAGTTAAGGGAGAACAGTATACAATATGCACACAGTCTGGAAATAAGACCTCTATGTATCTCTTCTTACAGGTCCTGCTTCTGTGGTTGAACACACATACATATATGTAGAAAGGAACTTGTTGCCAGAAATTGGCTTATGAGGGCTAGTTATGCAGCCTCTGTGAGTTTGTGTCTTTGCATCAGATAGAGTCACAGTGAAGGAAGTCAGTAAGAGAACATCAGGAAGAGAATATCACAAGAAAGCTGAAACTCTGTAACCAAGACCTAGAAACTCACTAGGATAAAACCCATATCTTCTTGTTGCCTATAACTTTGGTGCAAGGGTATCAGACAGAAATAGGTGCTCTTTTTTATGAAGCTTAAAAAAAAATACCTGGTTTACAAGTAATTTTTTTTTTCATTAATCAGTATTTTTTATTATGGTTTTGTGGGGTACAGTTAAGGGTTAGGTGTACAATGACGTTTCATTCAGGCACCCTGTAGATAAGAAGTGTTTTCCGATCCCCCGACAGATATTTGCTACTGTTAATCCCATCCCCCTCCCCCCCATAGTTTCCCAGTACCATCAGTCATTTTTCTTATAGTATTGCATTGGATGTTCAAGGTCCATTATATGAGTGAGAACATGTGATATTCGGATTTTTGTTTTTGTGAGAGGTCACTCAGTATTATAGACTCTAGTTCCATCCAGGTTGCAGCGAAATTCATGATTTTGTTCTTTTTTATGGCTGTGTAGTATTCCATAGTGTATATGTACCACTTTTTTTAATCCAGTCCTCTTTTGATGGGCAGCATGGTTGTTTCCAGGTTCTTGCTATTGTGAACAATGCTGTGATAAACATACGTGTGCAGGTATCTTTTTTATACAGTGATTTGTGTTCTTCAGGGTATATTCCCAGTAGGGGGATTGCAGGGTCATATGGAAGGTCAATTTTTAGAGCTTTTAGGAATCGCCACACTGCTTTCCACAGAGGTTGCACTAGTTTACACTCCCACCAACAGTGTAGAAGTGTTCCCTTTTCACCACACCCTCTCCAGCAGCTGTTATTTTTTGAGTTGTTGATAATTGCCATTCTGACTGGAGTTAGGTGGTATCTCAGTGTGGTTTTGATTTGCATCTTCCTGATGATTAGTGAGGTTGAGCATTTCTTCG
>NW_006983054.1:0-698 GCF_000164805.1 Carlito syrichta | reverse complement strand
CACATCAGACTCAACATGAACAGACAAAAAATCAGCACAACTCCTGTATGATGACTTGTACTAATCGTGAATTGTACCCCACATCTTAAAAAAAATCAGTACAACTCTGATGGTTGATTCAATTTCTTATTCCCGGGTCCTGTATGTGACTCTGTAGGAACAAACACCGACTTTGTGACAGATTTGGAAGAGGCTAGAACAAAAAGGTCTGCCCCAAGGCAGAAACTAGAGTTTCTAGTTTCACCCATTGGCTGGTGAATCCATTCAGGACTGACAGCAATTTGGATCTGCTTGTCCACTAGATGGCATGCCAACACCTCTGGCTTTTTATGAAGTCCTTACATTATCTACCTTTGTAATTAGAACAAGATTGGCGATTAGGTCCCCTTGGTTCTCCAACTCTTGCATCTTCTAGCTCCTGTAGGCTCCCTCATTTCTTGGCTCACGTCTCCACATATCCCATCTCTATCTTCCCTGTTTTAGGACTAGAGGGAGTAGTCCTCAGATATATGGAGGGTCCTTAATCTGCCGACCACTGCATTAGAGAAATGTCAAAATGTCCTGCCTTCATACGCAATAACTTTTGATAAAACTACTTTTCCAGTCCTATGTACTTGATCATGGTAAAGTCTGTGCAAGTGTCTTACCTCCTAATGTGCCCCCAGAACTATGGGAGGGTCCTGAGGCTTCTCAGCCAC
>NW_006983053.1:0-774 GCF_000164805.1 Carlito syrichta | reverse complement strand
AAGAGGATGCAGGGGAGGGAGGGGTTGAGACACACTTCATCAATAAGGTTCCTGATTTCAAGTCATGTGAAGTTGTGACCAAAGTGGGGCCCACACTTTACCTGTACAATGACCATTTGCATCCCTAATCCCAAATGATACCCATCTTTAAAATAAAAATTTAAAAAGTAAAGGTTTATAAGAAAGGAAAAAAAGAAAGAAAGAAAGAAAGAAAGAAAGAAAGAAGACACCTGACAGTGCTGCAGTAAAACTTTATTTTATGGACAACAAAAAAGAGAAACTTATTATTGAATATAAAGGAGAAAAAGCAAATTGTGATTTTATATGTTGAACATAACAGAGAATAAATTAAAAATTAAAACGAAAGAAAGTGCAACATAAATGCTAGAATTAATAGAGATAACTTGCACCTCTCTATTCTGGAGCTATCTCATCCACTACGAAACCTTGAATTTGTGTGCTGCTATAATATCTTGGTCCCCTAAACTATATCTTTAGAGGTATAGACATTATCATTCTATATTTTGAAAATTCATTTAATGAATATGTACTACTTATAGACTGGGGAGGTGATGGTATTTTTAGAAACTGGGTGCAGAAGTAGAGTATATCCAATGCAAATCACTGCTGATAAATAATTAAATATGCCTCTATCATAAAATCTAAGGAGACCGTTTACTTATAATGATAGTTTGGGGACACATTGAAGTATTTAATATGTTAGCCTACTTACTGGTACTTTTTATGATAAAAGATTTTATTTTATCTTAAAGC
>NW_006983052.1:0-812 GCF_000164805.1 Carlito syrichta | reverse complement strand
ATGTCCTTTCTAGTGAGGTGAGTCTCTGAAGGCAGTATATTGTTACTTGGTAATATTTTACCCATTTTTGCCATTCTATGTCTTTTCAGTGGTGTGTTTAGTCCATTCACATTCAGGCTGATTATTGAAATGTGAGAGTTCATCCCATTCATATAGTTCTTAAAGTGTTTTTGTTTTTCCACTTGGTTCTTTTTTGTCTTTCTTTTGGTTTTGGCGTTGGTTCATGTATATTTTATTCTTTTCCCTGTACTCTTTTGAAGAGCTTTATTCTTTTTTTCTTTTCTTCTCTGTTTAGTTCTTTCTTAAGAATTTCATGTAGACGTAGTTTGGTGGCAGTATAAGTTCTTAGGGATTGGATATCTGGGAAAGATTTTAATTCTCCCTCACTAATGAAGCTTAGCTTGACCGGGTAAGTTATTCTTGGTTGAAATTGCTTATCTTTTAGGACTTTGAAGATAGGACTCCAAGCTCTCCTAGCCTGTATGGTTTCTGTAGATAAATCTGCTGCTATTCTGATTGGTCTTCCATTGTAGGTGATCTGGCCTTTTTCTCTTGTTGCTTTTAGTATTTTTTCTTTTATGCCTACTTTGGTTAGGCGAATTATTATGTGTCTAGGAGTTGGTCTTCTCGTTTGTTGTCTTGCAGGGGTTCTCTGAATCTCTTGTGTTTGAACTTTTGCATCACTGATTAGATAAAGGAAGTTTTCTTGAATGATCTCACGGAAAGTTTGTTCTAGTGTGGTTTCTGTCTCTCTTTCTGCCTCAGGTATGCCAATTACTCTTAGGTTTGGTCTCTTGAAATAATCACTCATC
>NW_006983051.1:0-728 GCF_000164805.1 Carlito syrichta | reverse complement strand
CAAGAGGCCATGTAGTTTCCTTTATGTGAGGACTGCTGTTACTCACATTCATGGCACGAATCCATGATTCTTCTATATCTGTCAGCAAAATGCCCTGTGGTGTTTCAGGACTGAGGACTCATAAAACCCAGATTCCTTATTTTTAGAAACAGCCGTGCACTTGCCTGTATATGAGTACATGCGTGGAAACCCTGATGCATGTTAGGACCTTAGGAAGATGTCGTGTAGTTTTTTGGGAATTGAGAACACATGTCACCCAGATTCCTTATTATTTCTTAGAAAAGTCTGTGCAGAAACCTGTATATGAGGATTTCATTTCCCTAGATTATGCTTCAAAAGCCCAAATTCGTGTTTAGCCCTTAGCAAGAAACCCTGAAGTTTTTTTGTGATTGCGAACACGTGTAAACCAGATTCCTTATTCTTCCTCAGCAATAGACACTGCAGTTTCCTGTGTATGAGGACACCCATGATCCAGATTTCTACTCCCAAAACCTGATTGGAAGTTATCTCTTAGCAAGACGCTCTGCAGGTTTTCGGCATGGATTACTCGAGTAACTAAAATTCCTTATTCTTATAGAGGAACAGGTCGTGTAGTGTTCTGTATATGAGGACTCCCATTAGTAAAATCCCAGCTTCATTCTCAGACACTCACGAGGCATTGCTTGGTGACCTAGAATTCCTGTTACTTGAATATCAAAAGAAAGACTCCAATAAAGGTCTTGTGGCAT
>NW_006983050.1:0-671 GCF_000164805.1 Carlito syrichta | reverse complement strand
TCAAACTCCTTTATGAGGGCACCTAACCACAATCATGAGGGAAAAGCCCTCAAGGCTTAATCGCCTTCTAAAGTTCCCACCGCTTAATACTCACGTTGGCAACACCTGAATTTGAAGTGGGTACATTCAAACCATAGCAGATATATATAAAGAATGCTTACAGTTCAATAATTTATTTATTTTTATTTTATTTTATTTTTTTGAGTCGGAGTCTCACTCTGTCTCCCAGGCTAGAGTGCATTCATGGCCACTGCAACCTCACCCTGCTAGGCTCAAGCGATCCTTCCACCTCAACCTTCTAACTGGAACCACAGGTGTGCATCACCATGCCTGACTTTTTTTGATTTATTGTAGAGACAAGGTCTTACCAAGTTACCCAGTCTGGTCTCAAACCCTTGGGCTCAGACAGTTCTCTTGCCTCTGTCTCCCAAGGTGCTGAGAGTACAGGTATGAGCCACCATTCCTGGCTGCAACTCAATAATTTAAAGACAAATAACCTATTTAAAAAATGGGCAAAGGGTCTGGCTAGATATTTTCTAAAGGAGCTATGCAAATGGTCAAAAAGCACATTATAGGTGCTCAACAGCACTTACTGTTAGGGAAATACAAATTAAACCACAGTGAGTCACTACTTTATACCCACTAGGCTGGCAGAATCAAAAGGCAGATAA
>NW_006983049.1:0-775 GCF_000164805.1 Carlito syrichta | reverse complement strand
TCGTAGAAAACAAATCTGAAGGTCTGCACAGGGACCGCATTGGTATCTCAGGGATGTGGAAGCTGAGTGGAGAAGGCTGGAATCTAGGATCCCAAGTCAACCTGGCCACACAGGGATACTCATTTTCCCACCCATATAATCAAGGGATCTGGGGTCAAGGTGCCCATTGTCCCAGCCATTCAGGAGGATGAGGTGGGAGAACCATCAGAGATCACGATTTCAGGGCTGGCAGTGAACTACAGTTGTGTCCCGGGCCCCAGTCTGGACCACAGAGTCAGACATCTCCAAAAACATCAGAATCATACAGATTCTCAACTGCACATGATGTGTTCATAGGGTGACTGGCTTTAGAGCCAGAAATAATGGGATTGGGGGGAAAGTGATGTTCCCCAGTGAGGGATGTGTCCCTGGCACTTTTTGTGGAAGATCCTCATTGCTGAGTCAGATGTTCGACCTGCCTGGGCCACATTACTCACCTCAGAGAGGAAAGCCGGCAGTAACCCAGCCAGGGAGCCTTGAGAACTCCTGCACCAAAGCAGAGGCAGACATTGGTGGTGTTTGGGATGGAAAGTGCCGAATTTGGGGGACCCTCACATGTAAGGGGAATGGGAGGAAAGGACTGAGGGCAGAAGTTTTGCAGGAGAATGGATTTTTTACTTCTTTGTTTCTTTCTTTCTTTCTTCCTTCCTTTCTTTCTTTCTTTCTTTCTTTCTTTCTTTCTTTCTTTCTTTCTTTCTTTCTTTTCTTTTATTTCCCCACTATGTTGTCCAGGGGG
>NW_006983048.1:0-488 GCF_000164805.1 Carlito syrichta | reverse complement strand
TAGCAGGTAAGTCAACTAGTTAATTCAGCTGGCTTCCCAGCTGGCTAGCTAGGTAGCAAGCTATTTACATCAGCTGGTTAGCCAGCTGGCTAGAAAGTTATCTCAGCTAGTTAATTCAGCTGACTTCCCAGCTAGCTATCTAGGTAGCTATTTAGTTAAGTCAGCTGGATAGCCAGCTGGCTAGTCAGTTTAGTCAGCTTATGTCAGTTGTCTAGCCAGCTGGCTAGTTATTAAAAAGCTAGTTACGTCAGATGCGTAGACAGCTGGCTCATGGGTTATTTCAGTTAGTTAATTCAGCTGGCTAGCTAGGTAGCTAGATAGTTAATTCAGCAAGATATTTCAGCTAGCTAGCTAGTTAAGTCAGCTAGTTAAGTCAGCTAGCTATATGATAACTAGCTAGGGAGCTAGCTAGTTAAAGCAACTAGTTAAGTCAGCTGACTAGGTAGGTAGCTACCTAGTTAAGTCAGCTATTAAGGTAAACTGGCTAG
>NW_006983047.1:0-634 GCF_000164805.1 Carlito syrichta | reverse complement strand
TAAAATTGAACTGATAAGCCGGGCTCGGTAGCTCAGCCTGTAATCCCGCGCCTTTGGAGGCTGAGGTGAGTGGATTGCCTGAGCCAGCGGGTTCGAGACCCGCCTGGGCAGCGAGACCTCATCTCTACAATAAATCAAAAAATCAGCCGGGCGTGGTAGCACATGCCTGTAATTCCGGCTACTTGTAAGGCTGAGACTGAAGGATCGCCGGAGCCCAGCAGGTCGAGGCTATGGTGGCCGGGAGCGGCCACTGCCCTCCATCCTGATTCATTTGGCTGTAGCAACGAGTGAATCATATATTAATAATCTTTGGCATTATTATGAATTAAGTCTAACCTTGCAGACACCCTAAGGTATATTTTAAAGCAAGCCATCAGCGTGTTATTAAATGTAAATTAACAAAATAAAAGACAAAACCTAAAGAGTGAATTTTATTCATTATTGTTTGTAATATCTGAGTCCGAAAGTTATAAAATATGTTAAAATTCTTGCAAAGTTTACCCAGTTTTGGTAGATTTGTTTCCACAATTTTTATTTATTGCCATAGTAATATGAAGGAATTCTTCTTTTCTATGCAATCTGCCTATATTCTATGATGCTATGTTTTATCAGAGAAATTCTCTTTTCTTTATGT
>NW_006983046.1:0-801 GCF_000164805.1 Carlito syrichta | reverse complement strand
GTACCCTGTAATCATAAAACTCCGTTTGTGCATCTATTTGATGTGACTGTGGCTTTTGTGGTTGCTAAGCATGTAGTACATATTTTTAAAGGTAACCAGGAATCACGGATTCCATGTCCCTGGGAAAAAGCTGGGAATTTGTCTATTTGCATACAGAATTGTGGCATCCAGATCGCCAGGGAAAATGGAGTCTTACTAAGAGAGAAAAATGTATCAGGGGTTTGAAACATGAATCTGGGGAATCGAGTTCTCATATATAGGAAACTTCACAACCTCTTGCTAAGGATGAATAAGGAATCTGGGTTACACCTGACCTCAATCCTAAAAATCTACAGGGCGTCTTTCTAAGGGCTAAACAAGAATCTGGGTTTCAAAGCAGGAATCTGGGTAATGGGAGTCTTCCTATACAGGAAACTACACAGACTCCTGCTAAGAAAGAATAAGAAATCTGGTTTTCATGAGTCCTCAATGCCAAAAATCTACTGGGCGTCTTGCTAAGGGCTAAACAATAATCAAGATTTCTAAGCGGGAATCTGGGGAATGGGAGACCTCTTATACATTAAACTAGACAGGCTCTTGCTAAGGAAGAATAAAGGATCTGGGATACACAAGTCCTCGATTCCTACAATGTACAGGACATCTTGCTAAGGCCTACAAGATTCCGGGCTTCGATGGCCCCATATTTTTCAAAACTGTTTCCTAGGTGGATATTATGAATCAGTCATTCCAGAAGTCCAGCAACATTCTTATCCTCTCAATAGTTTAATCGAAAATATGGCACTAGAAGTCCATTTAGATTCA
>NW_006983045.1:0-775 GCF_000164805.1 Carlito syrichta | reverse complement strand
TATTAGTGTCGTCTGATACTATCTGCCTTATTATGTCTTATGATACTACTTGCCTTATTACTGTTGTCTGATACTATTTGCCTTAATGTTGTCGTCTGAAACAACTTGCCTTATAAGTGTCTTATGTTACTACTTGCCTTATTAGTGTCTTATGATACTACTTGCCTTATTATTGTCGTCTGAAACAACTTGCCTTATAAGTGTCTTATGTTACTACTTGCCTTATTAGTGTCTTATGATACTACTTGCCTTATAGGTGTCGTCTGATACTACTTGTCTTTTTAGTATATTATGAATGTACTTGCCTTATTAGTGTCTTATGATGCTACTTGCCTTATTAGTATCTTGTTACACTAATTGCCTTAGTAGTTTCTTATGATACTACTTGCCTTATTAATGACTTATGAAACTTCTAGTCTTCTTGGTGTCGTCTGATACTACTTGACTTATTACTGTCTTATGATACCACATGCCTTATTCGTGTCGTCTGATAATACTTGCCTTATTACTGTCTTATGATACTACTTACCTTATTCGTGTTTTATTATACTACTTGCCTCATTCATGTCTTATGGTACTACTTTCCTTATTAGTGTCTTGTGATACTACTTGCCTTATTAGTTTCTTATGATATTACTTGCCTAATTCATGTATTGTAATAATACTTGCCTAATTAGTGTCGTCTGAGAATACTTGCTTTATTAGTGTCTTATGATACTACTTTACTTATTCGTGTTTTATGACACTACTTTAATTATTCGTGTCTTATGATATT
>NW_006983044.1:0-772 GCF_000164805.1 Carlito syrichta | reverse complement strand
TTCCGCAGTGAATAGCTCTCCTCTGTGAAGATATTCAACGAAAGGCCTTTCTCCATAATGTGTCTAAGTAATGGCACTCTTCTTTTATGAGTACCCCAAAAATAGCCCTGCTCTGTGTGGGGGTAGGCAAATTACCATCCCTCCTTTGTGAGAAATGTACCCATGACTGGCCAACTCTGTGATATGTGCCTCACTGACTGGCCAGCTTCTCTTATGGATGATCCTGTTGGGAGTTGCAACTCCTAACAGAAGGCAAAGTAAGGGTTACCTGAAAGTGGGAAAAACGCTGGCTGGGAGCAAGGCCCCAGCTAAAGCGGCCGTGCAGGAGGCAAAGCCCCATGGATCCCATTGATGGGCCCCTTTGATCTTTGGGAGTGTGTGCATAAGACAGAAAGTACCCCTTTCTTATGAAGCATTAACGGATAAGCGATGATGATGTATTGGTAAAACGGAAGCTTGAGACAAGATGGAGGAGGAAGTTTGTGAGACCTGAGACAAGTCAAACCTGAGGACAGCTGCTTTTAAACATAATTCAAGAAAGTATAGACATAGTAGATATACGTTTGTAAGAGTAAAATGATTTAGTAGTATAAGTATAATAATATAGAAGAGAATAGTTAAGTAGATAAAAATAGGAAGATGATTAAAAATAATTAGATAAAAAATAATTAAATAGAAAACAAATATAGGATATAAGAGTAAAGTATAATTCACTTAAAGGTTATTAAAAATTATTAGATTATGATTCATATAAGTAAAATAAGAATAAAGG
>NW_006983043.1:0-349 GCF_000164805.1 Carlito syrichta | reverse complement strand
TTCCTTCCTTCCTTCCTTCCTTCCTTCCTTCCTTCCTTCCTTCCTTCCTTTCTTTCTTTCTTTCTTCCAACAGTTCTTTCTTTCTCTTTCTTTTTTTTCTTTCTTTCTTTCTTTCTCTTTCTTTCTTTCTTTCTTTCTTTCTTTCTTTCTTTCTTTCTTTCTTTCTTTCTTTCTTTCTTTCTTTCTTTCTTTCTCTATTTTCTTTCCTCTCTAGGTTGCCATGGCTGCTCTCAAACCACCCAACTCAGGTCATCCTCTTAGTCTGGGCATCCCAAATTGCTGTGATCACAGGCTTTTCATTTGGACGACCTCCTAGCCTTCCTGCCTGTTCTTGAACTCTGGCCTGGAG
>NW_006983042.1:0-816 GCF_000164805.1 Carlito syrichta | reverse complement strand
TGCGTTGTTCAGTTTTGGCTAATTAATAATAAAGCTGTTGCAAATATTCATAAGCAGGTTTTTTGTATAAATCTATGATTTGCTTCTCTTAGGCTTGCTGGTATGTAAGACAAGAAACTTTTTTACTTGAACTTCTCTGGCTTTGAGTTCTCACATCTTTTTATTCAGTTTTATTGTAACATAATTGTCAAATAAAAATTATATATATTGAGGGAATACAGTGTGAAGTTTTGGTATACATACACATTGTAAAATGATGATCATAAACAGGGTAATTAACCTATCACTCTGCATAGTTATCTTTTTGTAGTAAGATACTTAAGATCTATTTTCCTAGAAAATTTCAAGTCCGTATTATTCATAACCACTATGACAATGTTGTTCATTAGGTCTCTATAACTTATTCGTGTAACTGCAAGTATGTGCCCTTTGACTATCATGTCCCATTTCTCTCACCCTCCTTCCTCTACTAACCACCCTTCTACTTTGTTTCTATGAGTTCAACTTTTAAAAAAAATTTATTATAAAGATGTGGGGTGCATTTCAGGGTTAGGTATACAAACTTTGATCATGCAGATACCCTTGTTGATGAGGTATGCCCCTCCCTCCACCTGCAGTTTCCTCAACTGCCCTTCCACACCCCCCACCCCTGACAGTTTCCCACTACTGTCAATTGCTTTCTTGCAGCATTATAATTGTTCAAAGTCCATTTATGAGTGAGAACATCTGGAACTCTGTTCTTTGTTTCTGTGATAAATCACTAAGTATGACCAACTCCAAATCCATCCAAGTTGCTGCAAAGTCCATATATTTGTG
>NW_006983041.1:0-926 GCF_000164805.1 Carlito syrichta | reverse complement strand
TTTCTCATAAAGAACTAGCTTATAGTCAGAAAGATGTTCATGTAAATTTTTTGTTAACTTGTTATTAATACACGCTGTTCTCTTTACCTCCACCTCTATCTTCCTAGTCTCAGTGACCCTCATTTCTTGCCCAATGAATTTGCCTGGCAACCAGTTTCCTGGAATCCGTTTTTACTCCCTCTTGATATATCAGAGTGATATTTGCAAATGACAATTTTGTTCATCTCTATGCTCCTACTTTCCCAATATCATTTCAAGTGATTTATGTATCAATAAAAATTAGATTTGGCTAAATATAACCACAGCAATAAGAACTGACATGATGAAAATGAAATACAATATGATTATTTTCCTCCTCCAGTAAATTTAGAAGTGAAAATATCAGAGGTGATTTGATAACTCTATGGTATCATCAGGAAACCAGATCCTTAGTCTTTACTCTATTATCTTTAGCACTGACTGTCTCTTCAAAAGCAATTCATGCTACAAAGTGGCTGACCTTGACCAGTAATTGCATTTATATATATATATATATATATTTTTTTTTTTTTAATTTTTATTTTTTGAGTTGGAGTCTCACTCTGTCGCCCAGACTGGAGTGCAGTGGCCACTCCCAGCCACCGCAGCCTCGACCTGCTGGGCTCCGGCAGTCCTCCCGCCTCAGCCTTCCAAGTAGCCGGAATTACAGGCATGCGCTACCACGCCCAGCTGATTTTTTGATTTATTGTAGAGATGAGGTCTCGCTGCTCAGGCGGGTCTCAAACCCACGGGCTCAGGCAATCCACTCACCTCAGCCTCCCAAAGGTGCAAGATTACAGGCTGAGCCACCAAGCCCGGCTTGCATTTATATTATAGGCAATAGGGAAAAGAAAGTGTGATCTTCAAAGGTGGTCAGTTCCTTTTAATATAGGTGTTCTGTCTTTGGC
>NW_006983040.1:2025-3681 GCF_000164805.1 Carlito syrichta | reverse complement strand
TAAGTCAGTGTCTAGCCAGCTGGCTAGCTATTAAAAAGCTAGTTACATCAGATGTGTAGACAGCTGGCTCTCTAGTTATTCAGCTTATTTAGTCAGCTGGCCAGCTAGGTAGCTAGCTAGTTAATTCAGCTAGATATGTCAGCTAGCTAGCTAGTTAAGTCAGATAGTTAAGTCAGCTAGCTATATGATAGTTAGCAAGGGAGCTAGCTAGTTAAGGCAGGTAGTTAAGTCAGCTGACTAGGTAGGTAGCTAGCTAGTCAAGTCAGCTATTTAGGTAAGCTGGCTAGCTGATTAAGTCACCTTGTTAAGTCAGCTCACTGGCCAGAAATTTAGCTAAGGAGTTAGGTAGTTAAGTCCACTGGCAAGCCAGTGGGCTATGTATGTAGGTAGCTAGTTAAGTCAACTGGCTAGCAATAAGGCGTCTAGTTATGTCAGCTAGTTAAGTCAGCTGGCTATCCAGCTGTCTGTCTAGGTAGCTAGCTAGTTAAGTCTGTTGGATAGCCAGCTGGTTACTTCGTTAACTCAGCTAGTTTAGTCACCTGTCTAGCCTGACGGCTAGCTACATAGCTAGGTGATTAAGTCAGTTGGCTAACAAGCTGGCTAGCTAGTTAAGTCAGCTTGTTAAGTCAGCCTGCTAGCCAGCTTGCCAGCTAGGCAGTTAGCTAGCTATGTTAACTGTATACCATCTGACTAGATAATTAAGTCACCTAGATAATCAGTTGGCTGGCCAGATGGTTAGCTAATTAAGTCAGCTAGTTAAGTCAGCTGGCTATTCAGGTGGCCAGAGAGGTAGAGAACTAGTTAAGTCAGCTGGCTAGCCAGCTGGATAACTAGTTAAGTCAGCTAGTTTAGTCACCTGGCTGGCCAACTGCCTAGTTCGTTTATCAAGTAGTTAATTCAGC
Organism: Carlito syrichta; assembly: GCF_000164805.1. Taxonomy (NCBI): domain Eukaryota; kingdom Metazoa; phylum Chordata; class Mammalia; order Primates; family Tarsiidae; genus Carlito; species Carlito syrichta. The sequence continues at coordinate 2,779 of NW_006983040.1, read as the reverse complement.
CTACTTACCAGCTTCCTAGCTAGTTTAGTCACCTCATTAAGTCAGTTGGCTAGGCTACTCACTTGCTAGTCAAAAATCTAGTCAATTCAGAAGGCTGGACAGCTGGCTAGCTACATATTTCAGCTAGTTAAGTCGGCTAGCTAGTTAGATAGCTAGCTAGGTAGCTAGCTAGTTATTTTATGTGGTTAAGTCAGCTGACTATTTAGGAAACTAGTTAGTTAAGTTAGCCAGTTAAGTGACCTCGTTAGCTAGTTAATCAGCTTGTTAAACCAGCTGGCTTGCCAGCTACCTAGCTTTGTAGTTACCTAGTTAAGTCAGTTGGTTAGCCAGTTGGTTAGCTAGGGAGGTAGGTTGTTAAGTCAGTTAGCAAGACAGCGGGATTCATAGGTAGCTAGCTATTTAAGCCAGCTGGCTAGCCACGTGGCTAGCTAAGGATGTCAGCTAGTTAAGTAAACTGGCTAGTCAGCTGGCTAACTAGTTAAATCAGGTAGTTGAATTAGCACCCTAGCCAGCTGGCTATCTCATTAAGTCAGCTAGTTAATTCAAATAGTTAGCCAACTGGCTAGCTAGGTAGCTACATATTTAACTCAGCTCCCAAACCAGATGGCTACCTGGTTAAGTAAGCTAGTTAAGTCAACTGGTTAGCCACCTTGACAGGTAGGTAGCTAGCTAATTAAGTCAGCTGGCTAGCCGTCTGGCTAGCTAGTTAGGTCAGCGTGTTAAGTCACCTTTCTAACCAGTTGGCTAGCTAGTT
>NW_006983040.1:0-724 GCF_000164805.1 Carlito syrichta | reverse complement strand
CCAGTTAAGTCAGCTAAGCGGTGGGGGATCTAGCCGGTCAACTAGTTATTCATCTAACCAATCAGTTGACAAGTCAGCCACCTTTACAGTTGAGAAGTTAGCTCAGTTAACTAGTCAGCCAAATCGTTAGGCCAGGCAACTAGTCAGCCAAATAGTCAGTCAACTAGTTAGGTCAGGAAACCTGCCAGTCAACCAGTTAAACGTGCTAACTAGTGGGTGAACTCGTCAGTCAACTCCTTTACCCAGTAACTACTCGGCCGACTAGTGGGCCACCTTGTTAAGCCTGCTAACAAGTTGGCCGAGTAGTCAGCCAATGTGTTAAACCAGCTAAATAGTCTGCCGACTCACCAGCCAACAAGTAAAGTCACCTAGCTAACTTGTTAAACAACTAGTTATGTCAGCTAGTTAACTAGTTCACCAACTAGTTGAAACAGTTTGCTAACTGGTTAGTCAACTCATTAAGTCAGTTAGTTATCTCATTGGCCAATTAGTTAAGCCAACTAGCTAACTCAGCTAGCTAACTAACTAGCTAGATAAGTCAGGTAGTTAAGTAAACTAGCTCACAAGTTATTCAGCTAGTTAAATAGTTAATAGTTCAATATTTAAATTCAGGTAGTTAAGTCAGCTAGCCAACTAGTTAAGTCAGCCAGTTAAGTCAGCTTGCTAAGTAGTTAAGTCAGCTACCTAAGTCAGATAGCTAGCAAGTTATGTTGGCTGTGTAGCC
>NW_006983039.1:0-3194 GCF_000164805.1 Carlito syrichta | reverse complement strand
TTGAACTTGTGGGTTCAGGCAGTCCTATCACCTCTGCCTCCCAAAGTACAGGGATTGTATGCATGAGCCACTGTGCCTGGCTGTAAACTATTTTTTAAGTTATCTTTTTGCATCATATCTAAAATGTGTGAGAATAGTGCTGATTTTGTTGTTTGGTTCAGAAATCCCAGGAACACCATGGACAGATGTTTGTTTTCTGCCTTATTATTTCTGGTCCTAGGGAGGTGTAAGATGTGATTTTATAGAAATTCATATTCATTAACTTTGCCAGAACACAGATTATTTCCCTAATTAGAGAAAAACATATTGTTGCTTTATTTTAAATTTTTTTTCATGTAAACTGAGATTGCATTAAACTGTAAATACCAACTCTTTTTAGTTTATTATATCAATGAGAGCTTTGGTACACATATATTAAATTCTCACATCTTATCCTGTTTTTTAAATTCTCATTAAAAATTTTTATTTAGTATAAAGCTTATGACTATATATATATATATATACATATATACACATATGTACACATATCATTATTAACATGTGTGTTTTTTCACAAATAAAAATCCAATTTTTTGCGGGGGGGATTGCAGTCTCACTTTGTCACCCAGGCTTGAGTGTAGTGGCATGCTCAGTCACTGCAGCCTCCACCTGCTGTGCTCAGTCAATCCTTTTGCCTCAGCCTTCCAAGTGGCTGGAATTATAGGCACATGCCACCATGCCTGGCTAATTTTTTTATTTATTGTAGAGATGAGATCTCATCTCTACAAAGTTGTCCAGGCTGGTATTGGACCCATGAGCTCAGGCAATCCTCTCACCTTGACTTTCAAATGTGCTAGGATTATAGGTATGTGTCACCGTGCCTGGTCTCTAATCTTATATTTATTGAATACAATGAAATGATTTCATGTTTATACATTGTGAATCAATGAATTTAATGATGTTAGTAAAAATATCTATCACCACACAAAGTTGCCCTTTTAAGTTAATGAAAGGGGAGTGCATCAGGTCTACTGTTTCAACAAAAGTTTTTTTTTAAGATGTAGGGTACAATTCAGGCTTCGGTGTGTAAATCTTCATTATGCAGGTTCAGCAAATTTTTTAAGTAGAGAAGTCATTTTAACTATAGTCACTTTAATACGCTAGATCTTTTAAAGTCATTTATATTATAACAGAAATCTTGTATTCTTTAAACAACATTTCCCCTACCATATCTTCCCCCTGTGGCTGTGGCCCTATGATTGGACTTTCTCCCTTCCCTTTATGAGTGCAAACTTTTTTGATTCTACACATAAGTGAGGTCATGCAGTAATTGCCTTTGTGTGCCTTTCTTATTTCACTTAGCATATGTCTTGCAGTTTTATCCTTGATGTTGAAATGGCAGGATTCTATTTTTTTCTTTTTATGGTTGAATGATATTCTATATATATGCACCATAGTTTCTTAATTCAATCAGCATCCATAAACATTTAGGTTGTTTTAATGACTTGGCCATTGTGATTAAATACTGCAGTGAGGCCAGATTTGGTGGCTCAGCCTGTAATCCCACACTTTGGGAGGCCGAGGTGAGTGAATTCCCTGAGCCCACGGGTTCAAGACCCACCTGGGCAAATTGGCGAGACCTCATCTCTACAATAAATCAAAAATTAGCCAGGTGTGGTAGTGCACGCAAGAGAGTGTCTACTGCACTCCAGTCTGAGTGCAGAGTGAGACTCCAACTCAAAAAAAAAAAAAAAAACTACAGTGAATATACGGTTATAGACACTTTGAGATATTGATAATATACACAGAAAGGGGGTTGCTGAATTGTATGATGGTTTATTTTTTTACTTTGAAAAGACTGTTCAAAATGGTTTCCATAATGACTCTATCAGATTAAAACTCTCCAACAGTGTACAGGATGTCTTTTTTTTCATATCATTATCAATACTTATCTCTCTTGTGGTTGACTTTAGCCATCCAAACAAGCATGAGATAATGTCTCATCCATATGTTTATTTACAGTTGCTTGGCGATTGGTGATGTTGAGCACCATTTAAAAAATAAATACCTGTTGGCAATTTCTCTTCATTGGAAAAATAATTATTCTTTCAGTCATGTGATTATCATTTAATTGATGGGTCTTTGATTTGTATGAGTTTTCTGTATATATTGGATTTGAACTCTTATCAGATACATGGTTTGCAAATATTTTCTCTTATCCTTAAGCCTTCTTAGTGTTTTCTTTACCGTGCAGAAGCTTTTTATTTTGATGCAGTCCAGCTTGTTTCTGCTTGCTTTTGATACCATACTTCTGGTGTCATATCAAGAAAATCATTGCCAAGACATATATTAAGAAAGTCTTCTGCTGTTTGTAAGGCTGAGGCAGAAGGATTGCATAAGCCCAGCAGGTTGAGGCTGCAGTGGCTGTAAACTTGCCATTGTACTCCAGCCTGGGCCATAAGAGTGAGACTCCAACTCAAAAAAAAAATACTTTCCAATCTATGAAGATGTGTGTATATATATATTTAAGTTGTGGTCTCTTTGTGTCACTCAGGCTGCAGTACAAGGGCACAATCAAGGCTTACAGCAGCTCCTGAGCTCAGGTGATCATTCTGTCTTAGCCTTTCAAGTATTTGGAGTTACAGACTCTCGCTACCATGTTCACTGATATGTTATTTTGTAGAAACAAGCTCTTGCTATGCTGTATTTCCTAGGTTAATCTGGAACTGCTGGACTCAGGTAATTCTCCTATGTCGGCCTCTCAAAATGCTGGGATTACCAGCATGAGCCACCATATCTGCAGGATACTGTGAATTTAAGGTAACATAATGTCCACAAGATTTATCCTCACTGTAACATATGAAAAAAAATTTTATTTGAAGTTGGAGTTTCACTCTGTCACACAGACTGGAGTGCAATGGCACACTCACAGCCATCACAGCCTCGACCTCCTGTGCTTAAGTGACCCTTCCAACTCAGCCTTCCAAGTAGCTGGAAATACAGGTGTGGACTACCATGTCTGGCTTATTTTTTTTATTTACGATAGACATGTGGTTTCAACAAGTCATTCAAGATGTTCTTGAAACCCTGGTCTCAAGCAGTCCTCTTAGCTCAGCTTCCCAAAGTGCTTGGATTACAGGTTAAGCCATCACTCCTGGCCAACATAATTGGTTTCTTTGAATTGGAGTCTCACTTTTTCACCTAGGCTGGAGAGC
>NW_006983038.1:0-778 GCF_000164805.1 Carlito syrichta | reverse complement strand
TTGGGCTCAGGGGATCCTTTTGGCTCACCCTCCAAGTAGTTGAACTGCAGGTGTGCACAACCCAACCTGGATAATATTTTGATTTTTATTGTAGAGAAGAGGTCTCACCAAATTGCCCAAACTGGTCGCAAACACCTGGCCTCAGGCAATCCTCTCACCTTAGCCTCCCAAGTTGCTGAGATGACATGCTGTTTGCCTTTAGAGAGAAATCTGCTCTCCAAATTCTTTCTGTGTTTGTTCCCTCTCAAGTACCTTTAAGTAGATTCTGAAAAGTATCCTTTTCCATATTTTGTAATAGTTATCCATGGGAGGATTCATTCAACCAAATGACTCTTCTATTTCCTAAAACAGAACAGCTCAAAAGCAAAATAAAATTTAAAAAGTGATGCCAAAACTAAAGGCCACTAATTTAGATATATATGTATACATAGTGCAGCTAATACAGAGTTTTAGTAAGATTATTACTTGTCTTAATTGGGACACTATTTCTAGTAATGCAGGTTCATTTTCTATTAGATGTTTTTACCAGATGTTATGTTCTTGGCTCCTGGCATGCCTCATTTTATGGTCTTTCAAAGTTCTAGGTTTTATTCTATTGTATATATGTACCACATTTTCTTTATCCAGGCTACTTTTGATGGGCATCTGGATTGGTTCCATGTTTTTGCTATTGTGAATGGTGCTGCAGTGAACATGTATGTGCAGGTGTCTTATTGGTAGAGCAATTTATGTTCCTATGGGTATATTCCAGAAGTGGGATTACTGGACCATATGATAG
>NW_006983037.1:0-720 GCF_000164805.1 Carlito syrichta | reverse complement strand
CCATACACAAATGGATGCTCTTCCTTTTTATCCTTTTTTTTTCCTTTTTTGTGAGTCAGAGTCTCACTCCATTAGTCAGGCTGGAGGGCGGTGCGTTACTCCAGGACACCACAGCCTCAACCTGCTGGGCTCTGGTGAGCCTTCGATGGCCCTTTGAAGAGCTGGAATGACAGGCGTGTGACACCATGCCCAGATAATTTGGGATGGATTGTATAAAGGAGGTCTCGCTGAGTTGTGGAGGCAGGTCTCGGCCAGCCACTGGCCTTGGCCTCCCAAAGCGCTGGTATGATGAAGCTGATCCCCCAAGCCTGGCCTCGATCCTTTGTCCAAAACAAACCAGAAGTCCAGGTGTGGCATCCCACGCTTCAAATCCCAATTCTCTGGGAGTCCGAGTTGGGAGGATTCCTGAAGCCAAGGTGAGCCCAGGACACACAGGGACACCTCATCTCCACAGCCATCCATAGAAACAGGGGGTCTGTTGTCGAGGTGTCTGTCATCTCAGCCACTCTGGAGCCTGAGACAGCAGGATCAATGGAACCTACGATTAGTAGGCTGGCAGTGAACGATGGTCGTGTCCCCAGGTGCCAGCCTGGGCCACAGAACCATACCCTCTCTCCAAAAACATCAGAATCGTACAGATTCTCAACTGCACTTTTTTTTCCACGGAGAGACTGACTTTAGAGCCAGGAAACATGCTATTGTAGGGAAGAAATGTCCATG
>NW_006983036.1:0-754 GCF_000164805.1 Carlito syrichta | reverse complement strand
GCCTAGGAGTCTGTCCATGGAGTGGGGTTGTAGGTTACTCCTTGGTTCCCGAACAGGTGGTGCTATCACACACTACAGTCCAGAGGGAAGCGAGTCTGCTACAGATCACAACTTGACATGGCAACTTCATTGGGGGAGTTCCCCAGGCCTCTCTCTGAGCTAGGGGCATGGCATGGCAGTGTGGAGCTCAGAAGATTCTGCTTGTGGGCTTCATGGTCTGAAGCTTTGGGTGGCTTCAGGTATGAGCTCAGAATGACTGCAATGGCTGCCTAGTCCCGCCGTGGCAAATGCAGGAGCCACCTGGTACTGCCCCAGTGACTGCAGAAGCAGCCTGGTCCCACCCAGGTGACTGCAAGAGCCACCCAGTTTGTCATGATATCTGAGTAGTGACGGTGAGTGACAGTGGCTGCTGAGCTCCTTGTGAAGAGCAGGCTGCAGAAGATGGGTATGCAGTCCCTGGGAGAGAGCAAGGGTGTTTATGGGTGTTCACTTTTGTAGACGGTCTCCCAGACCCTGCTGGCTCATCACCATCTTGATGGAAGTCCCATTTATTTTAATTTTTAAAAGAACGTGGGGTACAGTTCAGAGTTAGATATATAAACATTGATTATGCAGGGTCCCTGGTTGATGAGGTATGCCCCTCGCTTCTTTAGCAGTATCCCTCCACTGCCAATCTCACCCCTCCCCTAAAGAGTGTTCCACAATTCCCAGTCACTTTCTTACAGCACTATCAGTGATCAAGTCAGCTCATGAG
>NW_006983035.1:0-777 GCF_000164805.1 Carlito syrichta | reverse complement strand
AGCCGACTGGTCAGCTGACTTAACTATTCAGCTAGCGAGTGAACTGACTTCTAGGTTGACTTTATTCAACTGGTGAGTGAGCCGACTGGTCAGAGGACTTAACTAGTAGCTCAGCCAGTGAAGTGACCATGGAGCCAACTTAACCTGTCGACCGGTGAGTGAGGTGACAAGTGAACTGCCTTAACTAGTTAGCTGATGGGTGAGCTGACTTTTGAGCTAACTTAACTATTCAGCTGGACAGAAAGCCGACTAGCTAGCTAACCTGTTGGACTGTGGGAGAACCAAAATTTAGTTTACCTTTTGGCTGGTGAGTGAGCTGACTAGTTTGCAGAATGGTTGGCAGGCAAGGGAACCGACTAGTTAGCTGATCTGATGGAAAGTGAGTGATCCCACTGGTTAGATGACCAGCTAGCTGAGTTGATAGCTGAATAGTTAGCTAAGTAAATAGCTGATTTACTAGCTGACTTAACTAGCTAGCTGACTAGCTAGCTGGATATGTAGCTGACATAACTGGATACCAAACAAGCTACCTAGCTTTATAGCTAGCTGACTTAGCTAGCTAGCTAACTGGCTAGATAGCTGGATAGGTGATTTAACTATTGAGTGGACCAGGTAGCTAGCTGACTAGCAAGTTGAATAGCTAGCTGACTAGCAAGTTGAATAGCTAGCTGACTTAACTAGATAGCTGAATAGATAGCTGACATGCTAGCTGATTTAACTAGCTAACTGGTAGGCTAGCTAACTTAAGTAGCTGACTAGCAAGTTGGCTGGATAGCT
>NW_006983034.1:0-11784 GCF_000164805.1 Carlito syrichta | reverse complement strand
CTTAACAGAGGAAAGGTACCGACCAAATTCTAGACCTACAGCGTCACACTTAAAGGGAGATCATAGATTAATGTTCCCATTCGGGGAGAAAAAACAGAGAGACAAAAAGCTTTGAATAGAAAGAAAGCCTTCGGAATGACCACTGATTAGTTATAACATTTACATAAAATGAAATTAAAAGTACGTTAAGTTTTTTTCAATTTTAGAAATAATAGAAAATAACTGGACTATTATTAGATTTCTGGTCAAATAATCATTTCTCTAGCCTCTGAACAGTAAAAGAAATAAAACAAAACATTACCTATATAAAAAATTTAAGCTGTAGTACCACAACAATAACTAAAGTGAAAAAATCATTGTGAGAAAAAAAATCCATTAAATATGGACAAAAAGGTGATGGTGGTGCAAGTCAAAAAACAAAACAAAACAAAAAACAGTTAAACCACTTAAACAATACTGAGGCCACAACAGATTACTAGCAAAAAATATAAATGGGCAATTGACTTAGAAATAAACAGAAATGGTAAATAACTATATGAAAAAATGTTCTGTATGTTAAAAATAAACAAATAAAATAAAATTGAAGTATGATTTTTACTCATTAAATTAGAACATAATATTTAAGTAAAGTAAAAAATAAAAATACTATATATTTACATTTACATGGTATTTTCTTGAAAAGCTAAACATCCAACAATGTGTGAATAGATAAAATTAGGCTGAATCCACAAAAGAAATATGACAAACATTAAGATTATGTAATTATATAATTTTTAATCAAATTATAATACACAAAAAAAATCATGTAAGAAAAGCAAAGTCAGGCATGGTGACTCATGCCTGTAATCCCAGTCCTTTGGGAGGCTGAGGCAAGAGGATTGCTTGAGCCCATGGGTTCAAGACCAGCCTTGGCAACTTGGTGAGCCCTCATCTCTAAAATAAATTTAAATACTAGCCAGGCATGGTTGCATGAACCTGTGGTTCCAGCTACTTGGAAGGCTGAGGCAGAAGGATTGCCTGAGCCCAGCAGGTCAAGGTAGCTGTGAGTGTGCCAGTGCACTCCAGCATAGGCAACAGAGTGAGACTCTGACTCAAAAAAAAGAAAGAAAAAAAAACAAAAACAAGGAGTGGTTTCAAAAATACGTTTTAAATATATACATGTGTGTACATTTACAAAGACCAAGAAAGGAAAAACATTAAGATTCTAGAGAAGCAAGACTGTGAAATTAATTTCAATTTAATTGTAGATTTCTACTGATGCTGATATTTCTATTTAAAAACTAAAGAAAATGTAAATTAAAGAACCAATTAGACTGATATGATTGTAACTCATATACCATTATAATTCTAAAAGACACCCTTTTTATTACCTTTTGAAAAGATATGCAAACTAAGACTCTTATTTTGAAAGATTATCTAATACTTTCCAGATATGATACAAAGGAAAATTAGATATAAAATAGATAGAAGATAAACTTTTCCAGATATTCATTAAACATCGGTTGTCAAATATACTTATGGTAATAAACTTTACCAAAATGTAGGTTATGCAGCACTATAAATTTGCCAGACTCTAACTAGATGACAGCAATAAAAACAAACAAACAAAATAAATGCAAGAAAAGACAAATCTAGCTCTAATTTAATGCCACACTGAGAGTCCTGTCCAATGATTTGTTTTATAGAGTCTGGTGGGTAGGTTTCTGTACACTGGTTAAGATGTCTGCAGTTCATGAGTAATGCTGCTCAAGTTGGAGTCAAAAAACAAAACAAAACCAACAAACAGAGAACAAAGACAGTGAGAGAAAGAACTAAGACAATGCCTGAGTCAGTGATAGAAGCAGCACTGGGGACTGTTGGATTTTTAAACATAGTAGGCTACAGGAAATTTGATCTCTCTGTCTCCATGTTACCTGACACCAGGGCCCTAGAAGCCACTGTGCCTGCATTATTCAGTCCTACTTATAGGAAAAGAAAAAGACAGAAAAAAAAGTAAATACTAAAACAAGAAACAAGTAAACATCTGACACTGTACCCCATAAATGTATATAACTACAATCTGTTAACCTATGATGAAAATAAAAAGCGATAATTGAGAGGAATGTGAATAATATTAAAGAAATCAGAACAGGTTTTAGAGTCTACAAAGGCTAAGTTAATTATTGCTTGGTACGTGACATGTCGTAAACTTCATTCAAGATGGTGCAGATTAATGGAGAGTGAAAAGGGCACAAAATTCAGAGATAACCCATCTAATCATCAGTGATACTCAGAACTCAAGTCAGCACAGATGTAAACAGAAAGATCTCACCAATGAGGACTCAATGCCAGGTAGCAAAGGTCAGCCTGGATATAAAAATAAAATCCAGATGATCCTGAACTCAAAAGTGTTCCCTGCCACTCAGGAAGCTTCACTGTCTCTGTCCTCACAGAGGGGTACAGTTTTCAAAAAAATGCTAGAAATATCAAGAAGGACAAGTTATATCAAGTTTCTACTTTCCAGGGGCAAAGTAATAACAAATATAATGTATATATAATAAGAATAGAACAGAATTGAGCTGCAGATAAAATGCTAGCAAGCATGAATATTTAGGAAAGTAAAAACCAATGAAAACAGCAAAGACACACACAACTAATGTCACCCAATAATTAACATACGATGAATTACAGTTTCACTCAATAATACGATTGGATACTAACATTTATAATTTTGAGCAAAACAAGTTACTAAAGAATATTTATGCTATAATTCAATTTACAAAAAAGTTCAAAAGGCACATAGGTTAAAAAGAAAAATAGTAGCATAAAAGTCAGAAATGTTACTGAAGAGTGGTGGCACACTTGTAGTCCTAGCTTCTCAGGTGACTGAGATGGGAGGACCACTTGAACTCAGGAGGTGAGGCTGCAGTGAGCTATGATCTCACCACTATGCACGCCAGCCTGGGTGACAGAGAGAAACTATGTCTCAAAAAAAAAAAATCAGAAAAGTAGTTTTCTCTAAAGGGAGAGGGAAATAAGGGTACTAGCTATTTTTATTTCTTGACCCAGAAGTGTTTATTTTCTAAACACCTGTTAAAATTTGGATATGTGTGTGTATGAGCGGGTGTGTGTGTGGGTGTGTGTGTGAACACAATGCAGTTTTCTGTAAATAAGTTGTATTTTGCAATGAAAAGGTCAAATAATGAATAACACAGTCATCACATTCTTGCAAAAACCAAAGGGCATGATAGAAATTGAACCCATGAATGTGGGTGGTGTAAAGAGGGCAATTCAATAAAAAGCTTGGTAGAAGATTCAGGCCTTCAGCATGACCAACAATGGTTTCCCTGTCACCTGATAGGAAGAGAAGATGTTTGCTTGTCTGAAGTGTCAGTAACTTCTTTTATGAATCGAGGATGCAGCAAAGTCAGAGATTTTAGTGAGGGACTTCCACAATGTGCCAAGACAACCAACAGCATGGACGGGGAGGCTGTCGTAAGGGTGGTGCACAAATGCCTAGGGATGATTTCCTCTGACTCACAGGGCTTTATTGGATTCTGTTTCACCTCATCTGGGCTTTCCTTTCCTTTAGTCTTTGGGTTGACCTCTATTGGGAGGAGGCAGATTTACTGTCCACCAGAGGTCAAAACTAATTTTCAGTTGTGCCCTCACTGTATACAGCACTGGCACAGAGCCCTTTAAGGCATCGCCCTGACACCTTTTATGTCACTTCAGCTGAACACTCGAAGTCTGGAGCTCATATTTTATGACATTTTTATTAAGCTACTACTTTTCTCATTGACATTATATAGGAAGCAGTTGTTTCTTTTTTTAATTGTAAAAGGTCGCTTTGTTTTGCCCTTGATTTCTACATGTTCTGGAGGGTCAGCTGATCAATTATGGCTTTTCATTTCTAAAATGTCTGTAAGCAATCTTGCTGCCTTCATCTTAATAGCTTCAGGGTTTTTTCCTCCTCAGCCATGCATAGCAGTGTGCATTGTTATTTCCACTTCTATAGGCATACAACTGTAAAAGCAATATAACTTTTAAACACAAAAAACAGCTGAATTAAGCTAAAATAAGAGTTTTGCCTAGAGGTTTTAATATACTGTCAAACAAACTTCAGTTTTTAGTGCATCCTCACGTGAGCATATATTTTATATTATTATTAGTAGTAATATATATTTAAACTATCTTTGGCAACTTTTGAATTTAAAATTTACCATTTCAGTATTACTAGCCCTATAGCAATTCCAATTTAATTCAATTAATTATATCATCAAACACTAATTCAAAGCTTGATAACCAATAAGAACAAGGGATTCCAATATAAGTTGTCTAACCTGACTTCGAGTAAATCTTTAAAATATTTACTCTCTAAATGCTTTGAACATTAAACTTATTATAATTGCGAATACCACTGTTTGGACTAACCCATTGTTAAATGTCCAATCCCAACTTGTCCAGATAAGATTCTTGCCATCAGCTGTATTTCTTTTTTTGTCTTACAGATTTTATTGCATATTTGCTTATCCCTTCAGGCAATATTTCATATCACAGTCACTTTTCACACAGACCCAAAGACTCCACTACTAAAAAGTACATTTCAGGAAGGACTAAGTACACAAAATTTTTGAATCTACTCTATGTTCTTAGCTAAATACATAAAGAATTTGTTAAGCTGTTCCACTGTCCAAAATAAGAGCTAAACTACATGAAAGGATAAGGCAAAAATAATTTTTAAAAAGACTGCTGGTGACTGCTGTTGAAAACCCTTTATTCTTTCTATATATCTGTAGTTCAGAAGATTCTAAGTGTGAGACTCTCTCGAATTAAGCCATGTTAAACTTTATAGTCTAATCCATTGCAAAACTTCCCTTAGCAATCATGGCATAGAATTGTGGTTTAAGAATTATTGTTCCAAATTATCCAACATTCCTACAATCGAGAGGCAGTCTATGCTGTCTCCTTTAGACACTGAGTGGTTCGTAACTGATCAACAGAAAACAGTGGTAGCGGTGCAATGCAAATCCCAACAATGGATCACAAAAGGCCACGCAGCTTCTGCCTTGCCCACTAAAGTATGTCTTTTGGAAAACTTCAGCTACCATCTCAGCAGTCTGACAATCCCAAGACCATTGTGCTGAAGAAGCCAAACCAGGCCACATGTAAAGTGCATGTGGAAAGACAGACGACCACACGAAGAGAGAGCATTAAGATGATCTGCTCCAGCCCCTGCTGTTCCAGACTTACCTCACCATCCGGCTGCAACTTCACAGAGAGCCTCTAGCCTTAACTGCCCAGCTGCTAGTCTTCCCATATGTGTCATCCACAGAAGTTATGAAAGGTAATAAAATGATGATTGCTGTTTCAAGACACAAAGTTTGGCGTGACTTGTTAAGCAGCAACAGTCAGAGGAATAAGAATTTCTAGTCCTTGGGTAGAACAACCATACATCTCTACTGAATGTCACCAGTCATTCTGTTGAGGATCTCTTTAATTTGATACTATCTCTTTGACATCTTAGTTTTAGGTACTTTAATATTTTTACGAGGAACCAGCTAGTTTTAAACATAATTGCTTTACTAATGATCACTGAGCAGGGTTTCATCTCACCATGAAAACAGCTAAAAACAAGAAAAGTATTTTCCAGATGCTCAGTAATTTTATCACCTCTCTTGACTCCACATGCAGGGCTGATGTAAAAGACCAAGGTGATGATGTTACATAATGATCAAGCCAGGAAACTTAAAAAAATTATTTATTTAAAATAAAGCTAAAATTTCAAATGGTTTCAAACAGGACTAAATCTAGTCCTCCTTCTAATTTATATTAAATTAACTTGATCAACATTTTGAATATGCTTAATTGAATTAAATATGATCCATGTACTACACATAAAATTAATGTAAGATCCTCCTTTTTACTGATGACATATTTTGGCAAATAAGTAGCTTTAAAAATGCCATAAAACCCAATGACAACTTATATTATAGAGATCAAATTAGGATTCACTATGCTAAAATTAAAATTAAACTTGAGCAGATTCCATCTAGAATACAAATAGATCACAGTCAATTACTTCACAAAAAGACACTGATTAAGTAACCTAGAGGTATATTTTGATAATGCTTTCCAGCAGGGTTCATAAGGATGGAAATTTCCTGAACGTCAAATGTTCTACACGGATTAACTATGGCGACAGTTTTTCATATATGCATAGGTGACTATTCTGAAAATTTTTAAATAAAGAAATTCTACATTCTTTTTTGAAAAAAAAATGGCTTTGTCCCACAAGCACTCATGTAATCCTCATCCTCCAAGCAAAGGTGAGATAATTTTTTATTTTATTGGTCTAAAGATTCAAGTCATGTTCTTCTGGCCAAAGGGTGTTAGTCGCAGGTGGTACCACACAATGCAAACACCTCAGATGTTCACCAGAGAGTTCAATATTCCCTAAAGCTCCAACAATACAGTGCTAATTACTAGTTTTCCCAGCATTCCAGCACATGCCTTCATTACAGCACTTCCCAGATTTCACCTTGCTGGTTTGTCTACATAGCTGTCTCTGTACCACTAACTAGTCTTTCTTAATCTCTAAGTTCTCATACCAGCAAGGTCAGAAACATGGAACATGATAAGTCAACAAAGTGAATCAGTATCATCCAACTCCTTAACAAAAATAGGGCTGAGACAACCAGTATTTAACAAGGAGTAAGACAACTGATCATTCCTCTGACATCTTTAATTTCAGCCAAAATAGCACCTCATATCACCATGAAGCAACATATCTAACCTATATATTAGCTAATTTGCCTTCAGAAATGCCTCCACTGATTATGATTTAATATTATGGCTTTGAACCAACAGAACAGATCAACAGTTGAGAAATATTACTAATGTTGACAAACCATGGCAGCAGATAACATCCTTCTGTGAGAGATGGAACTAGAAAAATGACTCTAGTGATTGGCAACACAGCACTTGGTTGAGGGTAGAGAGGACAATGTGGGAGAGAGTGCACCCTAATCTACAGTCTGTCTTGTGGGGATTAAAAGATTAAAAGAAAACACACACACACACACACACACACAACGGGCCATTCAGGCCTAAGCAGTAGTCACAGGAGGCTTAAAAAGAAGAGATAAACTCCCTCTATTTGATGCAGTAGGCCCAGGACACAATTTGTATAACATGTATATATAAGCAGGATTACACTTTGACAAAGTGAAAATAAACCCAGCTGACAATCAGTCCATTATGTTTCTAATAGAAAGTAAGCAATTTTGTAATAGGAAGTCCTTAGGCCATAGCACACTGCAAAAAATGGCTAACAGTTTTTCCTTTTGCATGATTGCTGCCTTTTTACCAATGACTTCTAGTCCCTGCTTTATTCCTCTATACCCCTTACAAAGATTACGGAGATATTCATTTGCTAAACTGCCTCCTATTTTTTGAGAGCAACCAAATCTAGAGCAGTTCCCACTTCCTAGTTTCTCCTTACAGACATGCAGCACAAGCCGAACCCCTACATAAAATGTTCCTCCCAACTCCCCCTTACTGAGATGCTCTGAGTTTCCTCTAGATTGATCTTCAACAAGCATAATACACCTAACTTTGATTGACTGGAAGTGTATTCTGGTGGTTTTTGGAGAATAGATTTCATAAAATTAAATTGGAAGTCTTTTTTAAAATCTTATCATATTTAAAATCTCAAAGGAAGAAGATTATCTTACTCTACTTTTTAATGCATTCAACAAATATCATTCTTAAAATTTATCACTGAGGGACAATAAAAATAAAATATACACATAGGGTCAATAGCATCTTAAGAATAAGCAGACATAAGTAAATAGAAACAAGCCTCAGTCGGGCTCCGTGGCTCAGCCTGTAATACCGCACCTTTGGGAGACTGAGGTGAGTGGATTGCCTGAGCCCGCGAGTTCGAGACCCGCCTGGGCAGTGAGACCTCATCTCTACAATAAATCAAAAAATCAGCCGGGCATGGTGGCGCATGCCTGTCATTCCGGCTACTTGGAAGTCTGAGGCGGAAGGATCTCTGGAGCCCAGCAGGTTGAGGCTGCAGTGGCCGGGAGTGGCCACTGCACTCCAGTCTGGGTGACAGAGTGAGACTCCAATTCCAAAAAAAAAAAAAGAAACAAGTCTCTTCCAGAATCATAGGTGGAAAAATTTAATACCAACTAGGGTTAACAAAGAAATGGCAGAAAGAGAAATATATCTTTTAATGTAGTGTTGATCAGAAAAGAATGAGCAAATGATTTACAACACTCAAAATCAATTACCATTAGATCTAGTCCCAAGGAATCAGTGCTCAGGGAGCAAAGGTTATCCTCATCACCAAAGTGTCTGTAAATTATGATGATATAATGGTGGAAAGAATCAGAATTCAAGAGCCCAACATGGTTTCAGGATAGTTGGCTTCATAAGAATGTCCTAGGTTGGGTGTGGTGGCTCAAGCCTGCAATCGCCGCACTTTGGGAGGACAAGGTGAGAGCTTTGCTAGAGTCCAGGATGCGAGACCAGCCTGGGCAACTTAGTGAGACCTTGTCTCTACAATAAATTAAGGGGAAAAAAAATCAACCAGGCGTGGTGGCTCACACCTGTAGTTCCAGCTACTTGGAAGGCTGAGGCAGAAGGACTGCCAGAGACCAGCAGGTTGAGGCTGCAGTGACCATGAGCGTGCTAGTACACTCCAACCTGGGCAACACAGAGAGACTCCAAGTCAAAAAAGCTCAAAACAACTCAAAAAAAAAAAAATAAAAATGAAAAAAAGAATGTCCTGCAGAAGGTATTGACCCAGAATCTGTGAAGAGTCAGGAGACAGAAGAAAAGACAGGAGAAATACAGTTGTTTGTTTGTTTATCTTGGGGATGGGTTTGTATGCATATGCTAATATATTCCTGCATATGGAAAACTGGGGTGCTACAAAGCTGCTGCCTCTCCCGCTGACACAGCTCAGGCAAATATAAGGGGATTCATTCAAAGCTGTAGATGCTGAGAGTTGAAACCAACTGTTCAAGCAATATTGGGGCCAGGCGCAATTTACTCACTCTATGTTAAACAATCCTGAGACAGAGATCTGCTTTTAGCTATGCCCATAAATCTAAAGCAATGATGTCACAAATTTCCAATTCTGACCACGTCCCTGACTCACCTGAAAATTATTCATCTCAGACCCTAAAAGTCTATAAACAGCCTTTCCCTCATTTTCCCATTTAACTATATTCCTACAACTCTGCCAAGTGGATGTTCTATAAGCTTAGGTTTGCTTGTTTATTTTCTGGTGGCCTTCTGAGTTACTGAAAACCAATAGCTTGCATGGGTTCACCCGATCTCATAACGAATAGACATCACTATAGGAAAACACCCACGGCCTAGGAACCACAGAGTCTCACTTAGTGGAGTGCTGGGAAATTACCAGAGATCTGATTGGTCTCAGCATCCTGATGCTTACTTTGCTTCCAAAGCCTCCAACTCCAGGAAGTCAAACTCTACAGCACTCCTAGATCACCTACCTCAAGAGTAAAGCCATTTCCTGCTTTTCTGACTATAAGAGATATCAAGGACAGAGAGACAGACACAATTCTCCACTAAATACAGTTGTCTACCTTTTTATTTTCTCTTTCAAAACTTCTATCCACTTAATCTTTTTTCCTCACTACAAATAAATACATAAGTACTAATGTCTAAGCAATGAGTTCTAAAATAAAAAACATTTACATTTTTGCATATTTAAACTTTTGATAAAGATTTAAGAATTCTGTGTGTCTAAACTCTCCAAGAAATAGTAATTGACATGATATGATACCTGTTAGTATAGTTTTAAGTGTTAAACTTTTCAAGAATCATTCACAAATATGAATCTCAAACATAAAAGCAACTGCTCAGGGGGAAAAATAAAATCAAAG
This sequence comes from Carlito syrichta, assembly GCF_000164805.1. Lineage (NCBI taxonomy): Eukaryota > Metazoa > Chordata > Mammalia > Primates > Tarsiidae > Carlito > Carlito syrichta. The sequence continues at coordinate 1,876 of NW_006983034.1, read as the reverse complement.
TACAGTTACAGGCCATATGCATTTTAGCTATAACTTCACAGAAATGTTTCTTCATTGTATTAGTATCTTCTTTCGAACCGGAATAAGTTGTGTCTCTCAGGAGACTAAAAGTATATGACTTCATTCATGTACTGAAAAAGGTTATTAATTGCCTGCAAAAAGACCTTAGAAATCAAATATACATATCAAATACAGTTATGGAGAACAGCCAAAATTAGCAAAAACTAGCTAACATTAGCTGGTTTTAGCATATCTTTAACTATTTGCACAAACACTATTTTATTTTATTTTATTTTTTCCTTAAAGCATTTTTTTAACATTGATTTTTTTTTTTATTATGAAGTTGTGGGGTACAGTTAAGGGTTAGGTATACAATTGCGTTTCATTCAGGCAGCCTGTTGATATGGGGTGTTTCCCCGTTCCCAGACAGATATTTGCTACTGTTAATCCCATCTCCCTCCCCCCACCATAGTTTCCCAGTACGGTCAGTCATTTTCGTATAGTATTGCATTGGATGTTTAAGGTCCATTATATGAGTGAGAACACGTGATATTCGAATCTTTGTTTCTGTGAGAGGTCACTCAGTATTATCGACTCTAGTTCCATCCAGGTTGCTGCGAAATTCATGATTTTGTTCTTTTTTATGGCTGCGTAGTATTCCATCGTGTATATGTACCACATTTTTTTTAATCCAGTCCTCTTTTGATGGGCAGCATGGCTGTTTCCAGGTTCTTGCTATTGTGAACAACGCTACGACAAACATGCGTGTGCAGGTATCTTTTTTATAGAGTGATTTGTGTTCTTCAGGATATATTCCCAGTAGGGGGATTGCAGGGTCATATGGGAGGTTGGTATTTAGAGCTTTTAGGAATCGCCACACTAATTCCACAGAGGTTGCACTAGTTTACACTACCACCAACAGTGTAGAAGTGTTCCCTTTTTACCACACCTCTCCAGCAGCTGTATTTTGACTGTGATAATACCATTCTGACTGGGGTTAGGTGGTATCTCAGTGTGGTTTTGATTTGCATCTCCTGATGATTAGTGAGGTTGAACATTTCTTCATGTGTCTGTTGGCTGCTCGGATGTTTTCCTTTGTGAAGTGTCTGTTCATATCTTTTGCCCATTTTATAATGGGGTTGTTTGTTTTTTTCTTTTCAGCACGTTTGAGTTCCTTGTAGATCCAGGATGTTAAGCCTTTGTCGGACCTGGAGTTGGCAAATACATTTTCCCAGTCTGTAGGCTGTCTCCCTGCTCTCTTGATGGTTTCTTTGGCTTTGTAGAAGCTTGTCAGTTTAATAAGGTCCCACTTGTCTATTTTCTCTCTTACAAGCTGTGGGTTTTAGGTTTTGTTCAGGAATTGTATGCCAGTTCCGATTTCCATGAGGGTATTTCCTTCATTTTCTAAGGTTCTTATGGTTTGATTTTTACATTTAGGTCTCTGATCCAATTGGAATTAACCTTTGTGCATGTTGATAGATAGGGTCCTGTTTCAATCTTCTGCATGTGGTCAGCCAGTTTTCCCAGCACCATTTACTGAATAGGTTCTCCTCTCCCCAGTGGTAGGTGGTGGAGACTTTGTCAAAGATGAGTTGGTTTCGAAATTGAGGTTTTGCTTCTGGAATCTCAATTCTATTCCATTGATCTATATGCCTGTTCCTATACCAATACCAAGCTGTTTTGATGATTGTAGGTTTATAGTAAAGGTTGAAGTCTGGTAATGTGATACCACATGCTTTGTTTTTTTTGCTGAGGATTCTTCTGGCTATTCTTGGACGTTTGTGTTTCCATATGAATTCCTGCATTGTTTTTTCTAGGTCTGAGAAGAATGTTGCTGATAATTTGATGAGTATTGCATTGAATTTGTAGATTGCCG
>NW_006983033.1:0-796 GCF_000164805.1 Carlito syrichta | reverse complement strand
GTTGAGGCTGTGGTAGCCATGAGCATGCCACTGTACTCCAGCCTGGGTGACAGAGTGAGATTCTGACCCAAATAAATAAATAAATAAATAAATAAAGTGCTTAAAATCAAATGTTGAATACACACACCCCAAAAAACGGGGGTTCTGGAGAAGCACTTCACTAGATTTGTTTTTTTTGTTTGTTTTTTTGTTTGTTTTTGGAGTCTCACTCTGTCACCCAGACTGGAGGCAGTGGCCGCTTCCGGCCACCGCAGCCTCGACCTGCTGGGCTCCGGCGATCCTTCCGCCTCAGCCTTCCAAGTAGCCGGAATTACAGGCATGCGCCACCACGCCCGGCTGATTTTTTGATTTATTGTAGAGATGAGGTCTCGCTGCCCAGGCGGGTCTCGAACCCGCGGGCTCAGGCATTCCACTCACCTCAGCCTCCCAAAGGCGCGGGATTACAGGCTGAGCCACCGAGCCCGGCTATGTTTTTTGTTTTTTTTTTTAACTTTCTTTTTTTTTTTGAGTTGGAGTCTCACTCTGTCACCCAGACTAGAATGCAGTGGTCGCTCCCGGCCACCCCAGCCTTGACGTGCTGGGCTCTGGTGATCCTTTCGCCTCAGCCTTCCAAGTAGCCGGAATTACAGGCATGTACTACCATGCCTGGCTGATTTTTTTTTTTATTGTAGAGATGAGGTCTTGCTGCCCAGGCAGGTCTCGAACCCGCGGGCTCAGGCAATCCACTCACCTCAGCCTCCCAAAGGCACAGATTTTAACTTTTCAATTATTTTTAATCTAAAAAATTTTCTATTTG
>NW_006983032.1:0-854 GCF_000164805.1 Carlito syrichta | reverse complement strand
CCTATCAGATGACATTAATAAGGCAAGAAGTATCATAAGACAATAATAAGTCAAGTAGTACTATAAGACACTATTAAGGCAACTAGTATCAAAAGACACTTATAAGGCAAGTAGTATCATTAGACACTAAGAAGGCAAGTAGTATCAGACGGAACTAATGAGGCAAGTAGTATCAGACGACACTAATAAGACAAGTAGTAGGAGACGACACAAATAAGGCAAGTAGTGTCAGACGACAATAATAAGGCAAGTAGCATCTCTCGACACTAATTAGGAAAAAAATGTCAGACGACACTAATAAGGCAAGTAGTATCTAACGGCAATAATAAGGCAAGGAGTATCAGACGGAATTAATAAGGCAAGGTGTTTCAGAAGGCATTAATAAGTCTAAGAGTATCAGACGGCACTAAAAAGGCAAGGAGTATCAGAAGGCACTAATAAGGCATGGAGTATCAGACGGCACTAATAAGGCAAATAGAATCAGTCGGCACTAATAAGGCAAGGAATATCAGACGGCAATAATAAGGCAAGGAGAATCAGAAGGCACTAATAAGTCAAGGAGTATCTGACGGCACTAATATTGCAAGGAGTATCAGATGGCAGTATTAATGCAAGGAGTATCAGATGGCACTAAAAAGGCCAGGGGTATCAGACGGCACTAATAATTAAAGGAGTATCAGATGGCACTAATAAGGCATGGAATATCAGACGGCACTATTAAGGAAAGTAGGATAAGACGGCACTAAAAAGGCAAGGAATATCAGGTGCCACTAATAAGGCAAAGAGTGTCAGATGGCACTAATATTGCAAGTGGTATCAGACGGCACTAATAAGGCAAGAAGTATCAGAGGGCG
>NW_006983031.1:0-727 GCF_000164805.1 Carlito syrichta | reverse complement strand
AAAGAAAGTTTAAGACTTACAAGGTCATTCTTAAGACCATAGTTACATCCAAATTTGGCAAGATGATCCTTTTCATCCTGTAATCTGGCATTAGTTGTCCCGAGGAACCTAACGGGCTTGTAGGGCCAGATACTCCTTTACAATGATCAAAGGGACCCAAATGTTGCTGGAGTCCTGAATTGACTGATTCGTAGTATCCACAAGCTAAAGAACTTCACCACATGAGGAGAGTTCCAAGCTCTGATTCTTGTTTGTCCCGTAACAAGATGTTCTGAGAATTTTTACGTATTGAGGGCTCGTGTAACGTAGATTCCGTATTCTTCCTTTGCTAGAGACCGTGCAGTGTCCTGCATATGAGGACACCCTTTCCCCAGATTCCTGTTTTGAACCCTGATCTTGTTTAGCGCTTAACAAGACGCCATGTAGATTTTGTGATTGAGGAACCGTGTAAAACACATTCCCTATTTTTCCTAGGCAAGAGGCTGAAAAGTTTCCTGTAATGCAGACTGTTAGCCACATCCCTGCTTCGAATCCCTGAATCTTGTTTAGCCCTTAGCAATGCACTCTGTAGTTTTTTGGGGATTGACAACAAATGTAACCCAGATTACTTATTCTTTCTTAATGGAAGGCCGTGTAGTTGCCTGTATATGAGGACTCCATCTCCCCAGATTAATGCATCAAAAACCCTGATTCGTGTTCTGCCCTTACCTGACGCCCTGAATTTTTT
>NW_006983030.1:0-1188 GCF_000164805.1 Carlito syrichta | reverse complement strand
CCGTCGGATACTTATTGTCTCATTTGTGTTGTCAGATACTAATTGTCTCATTCGTGTCGTCAGATACTAATTGTCTTATTCGTGTCGTCAGATACTAATTCTATTCATGTGCTCAGATACTAATTGTCTTATTCTTGTCATCAGATACTAATTGTCTAATTTGTGTCACCGGATACTAATTACCTTAGTCGTGTTGCCAGATACTAATTGTCTTATTCGTGTCACTGGATTCTAATTGTCTTATTCGTGTCGACGGATACTAATTGTCTCATTCTTGTTGCCAGATACTAATTGTCTTATTCATGTCGTCAGATACTAATTGTCTTATTCATGTCGTCGGATACTTATTGTCTCATTCGTGTCATCTGATGCTAATTTTCTCATTCATGTCGTCGGATACCAATTGTCTTATTCGTGTTGTCGGATGCTAATTGTCTCATTCGTGTCCTCGGAAATTAATTGTCTTATTTGTGTCATCAGATACTAATTGCCTTATTCGTGTTATCGGATAATAATTGTCTCATTTGTGTTGTCAGATACTAATTGTCTCATTTGTGTCGTCGGATACTAATTCTCTCAGTCGTGTAATTGGATACTAATTGTCTCATTAAGGTCATCGGATACTAATTGTCTTAATTTTGTCGCCGGATACTAATTTTCTTATTCGTGCCATCAGTTGTTATTTGTCTCATTTGTGTTGTCGGATACTAATTCTCTCAGTCGTGTAATCGGATACTAATTGTCTTATTCGTGTCGTTGGATACTGATTGTATTATTTGATTCATCCAATACTGATTGTCATATTCGTTTCATCGATTACTGATTGTCTTATTCGTGTCATCGGATATTAAGTGTTTTATATGTTTCATCGGATACTAAATGTCTTATTCCTCTCGTCGGATACTAATTGTTTTATTCATGTCGTCGGATACTAATTGTCTTATTCGTGTCGACAGATACTAATTTTCTTATTCGTGTCGCCGGATACTAATTGTCTTAATCGTTTCGCCAGATACCAATTGTATTTGTGTCACCGGATACTAATTATCTTAGTCGTGTCACCAGATATTAATGTCTTATTCGTGTGCCGGATATTAATATTAATGTCTTATTTGTGTGCTCGGACACTAATTGTCTTATTCGTGTCACCTGATACTAATTCTCTTATTCGTTTCACCGGATACTAAT
>NW_006983029.1:0-845 GCF_000164805.1 Carlito syrichta | reverse complement strand
CAATTTCTCAACCAACTCATCTTTGACAAAGCCTCCACCACCTACCACTGGGGAGAGGAGAACCTATTCAGTAAATGGTTCTGGGAAAACTGGCTGATCACATGCAGAAGATTGAAACAGGACCCCTATCTATCCCCATACACAAAAATTAACTCCAAATGGATCAGAGACCTAAATGTAAAACCTCAAACCATAAGAACCTTAGAAAATGAAGGACATACCCTCATGGAAATCGGAACTGGCGTCCAATTCCTGAACAAAAAACCTGAAACCCACAGGCCATAAGAGATAAGATAGACAAGTGGGACCTCATTAAACTGACAAGCTTCTGCAAAGTCAAAGAAACCATCAAGAGAGCAGGGAGACAGGCTACAGACTGGGAAAAAGTATTTGCCAAGTCCAGGTCTGACAAAGGCTTAACATCTTGGATCTACAAGGAACTCAAATGTGCTGAAAAGAAAAAAAACAAACAGCCCCATTATAAAATAGGCAAAATATATGAACAGACACTTCACAAAGGAAGACATCCAAGCAGCCAATAGACACATGAAGAAATGTTCAACCTCACTAATCATCAGAGAGTTGCAAATCAAAACCATACTGAGATACCACCTAACTCCAGTCAGAATGGCAATTATCAATAACTCAAAAACTAACAGCTGCTGGAGAGGGTGTGGTGAAAAGGGAACACTTCTACACGGTTGGTGGGAGTGTAAACTAGTGCAACCTCTGTGGAAAGCAGTGCGGTGATTCCTAAAAGCTCTAAATATCAACCTCTCATATGACCCTGCAATCCTCCCTACTGGGAATATACCCTGAAAAACTCAAATCACTCTATCAAAAGA
>NW_006983028.1:0-693 GCF_000164805.1 Carlito syrichta | reverse complement strand
CCGTGGGCATGAGCATGAGTGACATTGGAGGTCAAGGCACGAGTGAAAGTGATGCTGGAGGCCGAGTGTGCAATCACAAGGGATGGCAAAGGCCAAGGGTGTTGGCTGAGGATACAAGCATGAGGGATGGTATAATCCAAGGGCGTGAGCGCGAGGGACGCCACTGACCAAGGGTACATGAGTGATGGTGTCAGCCATGGCGGTGGCCATGGGTGTGAGCATGAGTGATGGGTTCGGCCAAGGACATGAGTGAAGTGACAGTGTGAGCGTGAATGACAATGGAGGTCAATGGCCTGAGCATGAGTGATGCCAGGGGTCGAGGACATGAGTCCGAGTGATGCCAGAGGCTGAGGGCACAAGTGTGAGGGATAGCAAAGGCCAAGGGTGTGAATATGTGTAAAGAAGCAGGCTGAGAAAGTGAGCACAGGTGATGGTAGAGGCAGGGAGCACGAGCTCAGGTGATAGTGAAGGCATCAGCCAAGGCACTAGCACAAGGGACAGGGGTGGAGGAGGGTGTGAGTTTTAATGACAGTGTTGTCCAAGGGGACCAGGTAGAGTGATGGCATCAGCTGATACCATGAGCAAACGGGATGGTGGTTGTCGAGGCGCAAGCATGAGTGACAGCACCAGCAGAAAGTGTGAACACGAATAATGGCAGAGGCCAAGGGCATGAGGGCGAGTGACACTGGAGGT
>NW_006983027.1:0-656 GCF_000164805.1 Carlito syrichta | reverse complement strand
CAGGCTCCAGCGAGCTTTCCTGTGGCTTCTGAGGAGATGGAATGACAGGGGCATGCCACCACACCTGGTCATTTGGGATGAAGGGGAGAGTCGAATCTTGGCGAGGTGTCCGGGTGGGTCTCGGCCCGGGGGCTTGTGACAGCCTCTGGCCTTTGCCCCCCAAAGCACTGGGATGATGAGGCTGAGCACCAGAGGTTGGGGCTGGAGGGTTCCGAGCTTGAGGGAATCTCACATGTGGGGCTCGGGGGCAGAAGAACAGTGGGTAGAAGGTTTGCAGGAGAATGCATTTCTTTCTTTCTTTCTTTTTTCTTTCTTTTTTCTTTCTTTTTTCTTTCTTTCTTTCTTTCTTTCTTTCTTTCTTTCTTTCTTTCTTTCTTTCTTTCTTTCTTTCTTTCTTTTCCTTCCTCCCTAGGATGCCCAGGCCACTCTCAAACTGCCCAAATTGGGCGATTCTCTCAGCCTGGATCTCCAAAACTGCTGCAATCACAGGCTTTCCATTTGGTCAACATCCTGGTCTTCCTGCCTCGTACTGAAATCTGCGCCACAGGCGATCCTCCCACCGAGGCCTACTCTCATCCAAGGTTGTCTGGTTTTGCTTGGGGTTCAGGTTGGGGCTATCTATGGTCTCCAGACCAGTCTCAGCTCCCAGGCTTCAG
>NW_006983026.1:0-711 GCF_000164805.1 Carlito syrichta | reverse complement strand
TAAATGGTAGTATGCTGTATGCATTTATATAATATGCTTTTATGCCTAGCACTACATTGCTGAGATTCATGATTCCTGATGCCAACACCAGTGGGTCATTCTTTTTCAAGTGTTCCATAGAACTGAATTGCTTTATTTCACAATTTTATTAGCCTTTCTCCTGTGAAAGGGTACATTTTTTTTTTCAAGTAAAAAACCATTTTAGTGTTTCAAAGATACTAATATGAAGGTTCTTTTACATGTCTGTTGGTGTAAGTACACAAAAGCATTTCTGGATATTATACCTATGGATAAATATATATTATTATATGAAGCTGATCAATTATATGTAGGTGCTAAATGTGCAATATAATGGCAAATTATCTTTTAAGAGATTGTGTTAATTTACTCCAACTAGTACTTTACTTAAACTCCCTTTTTATTATTTTCAACGTTTGAATTTATCTCTGTTATTGGCAAATTTTTGTTGTCACGTAAATAAGGTTATTTTTCTACTTTTAATTTGCAACGATTTTTTTTTTTATTTTTTTGAGTTGGAGTCTCACTCTGTTACCCAGACTGAAGTGCAGTGGCCTCTCCCGGCCACCGCAGCCTCGACCTGCTGGGTTCCAGCAATCCTTCCACCTCAGCCTTCCAAGTAGCCGGAATTACAGGCATGCGCTACCATGCCCAGCTGATTTTTTTTTTTTTTTTTTTTTTTTATTGTAGAGA
>NW_006983025.1:0-658 GCF_000164805.1 Carlito syrichta | reverse complement strand
CAAAACTGTCTTAACCTGCTACAACTGTGGGCAGCCTGGCCGTATCAGTAAAAAAAATGTCCATTAAAACAAGAGCCTCAATCTGTCACAACACTTCCACATTATGGAGACTCTTGGCCAAAGTCTTTATGTTCTAGATGCCTAAAAAGCCTTCCATTGGGATAAGGATTGCAAATCTAAATTTCATAAGAACAGCACTCTATTAATGGAAGGACAGCCTACAGTGCCTGAGTCGGGAAACGAATTGAGGGGCCAGCCCTGGCCCCAAGCAACAATAGGGGCAACTTCCACTCTGAATCCATTCATTCCCTTTGTTCCATCTCAGAGCTCATCACAGCAATCCCAGAGAGCGCAGGACTGGACCTCTGTTCCCCCGCCTTCACAATATTTACCCCAGATATTTCAGTTACCCCAATTCCAACAGGGGTAAAAGGCCCCCTCCCCGAGGGGATAGTGGGGGTTATTCTGTCTTTGTGTCTTCAGGGAGTTTCTGTTATTCCTGGAGTTGTGGACTCTGACTATACAGGAGAAATTCAAGTGCTTGTGGCTCTGCCGAGTAAGACTGTGCAGTTTAACAAAGGTCAGTAAATGCTCAACTATTGCTCTTGCCTTACCACAAGATGGGAAAGTCTCTGACTAACGAGCCTAGGGGAAACTG
>NW_006983024.1:0-762 GCF_000164805.1 Carlito syrichta | reverse complement strand
CCTGGCACACTACAATTACTTTAAAAGGCTTTATGATCATGAAGGCCTTTATGAACACATAGAGATCAAGATCTCTGAGAAGAAAAAGCTTTTCTTTTCTACATGGAAGAGCATAACTGCTGGCGTACATGACTGGGGCAAAGCCCAGCTCTACCTGTCCCACTGCTGTGGACACATCCCTGCTGTCTGGACCATACTGGAGGCCACCAAAGCTGCTCACAAACACTGGTTTAAGGTCACCCAAAGCCTTCAGCTCTAGATAGGCACTGTTCAATATAAACCTCAGCTGTTTTTTTTTTAAAGTATCTCAGACTAAGATAATCAAACACAAACACAAGATGGCTGTTCAGAGAAAAGAGAGTCACTTTACTAAGAAACCCTTAATGATTTGGGATACAAATTTATCCAGCAAACTTTTGTCCAAAAATTTCAAAAAATCTTGACAAGAAAAGGTTACTCATTGCACTACAATCCTAAGGAAACTAGGATGGGTTAGAATTGGATTCTCAACGCTGGATTCTCCTTGAATCTCTTTGGGCAGTGTTCCTCACATGAGGTCCAAGAATCACCTGCATTAGCCACCTAAGTGCTTGTGAAATGCACATTCGTGGGTTCTATTCCAACTGCTACACCAAAATAGCTAAGGACGGAAACTGCAATTTTTAGTAAATAATCCCCAGAAAGTTTCAACACTAAATTTTTTTTTTTTGAGTTGGAGTCTCACTCTGTTGCCCAGTCTGGAGTGCAGTGGCCACTCCCGGG
>NW_006983023.1:0-3622 GCF_000164805.1 Carlito syrichta | reverse complement strand
TTATTTGTGAATAAAGCTAAGCTAACATTTTGAGATAAATCACTCACATGATTAGCTGTGTGAACTTCTTGAACCCAAAGCAGTGGCAGACGCTGGTACAGATCCTATGATAGCCATTAAAGCAGAAATTCCTAAAATTAAGTCAGTTACGAATCTGCGTTGTCTTTTTAACAAAGCAGTAGCCTGTTCTAGCAAATAATAACCTGGAGAAGAATACCAACGTTCCAGAAGATGAACAGGTACGAGGATATAAGCAGGATGTTTAAGAATAAAAACCTGATAAGGATTGCCTAAAATACAATTAGCTAAAGTGCAATTTTTACAAGTAATATAAAAATGACCATATTCAAACTTTACTGAATAATTACAGTAAGCATAAGCCATTAATAAAACATAAGGAGAGTCAACACAAGCGTGTAAGGAAGTTGTAAACTTTGAAAAGGGTCGATAAAGAGTTCTTTGTGCTGTGGCTGCAAATAATTTGTACAGTTGTGACTGTGGATGTTTTCCAAAAGGTGAAGCATAAAAAAGAACAGGAGCTACCCATCCATAATGATCCAAATTATCCAAACGAGTAGGTGGGGAAATTAATGGACGAGATTTGTCCCAAGTGTATAGATTATAATTATTATTATCAAAGAAATGTCTAAAATTATCATTAGGTCGGGTAACTGTCCAATCAAAAATTTTATCAGAAAAATATTTAAGCATCGTTGAACCAGGCACAAACAATCTATAATAGACAGGTTGTTCAAAATTACATACTCTACATTTTGGAATGCCTTCTGTAGTACTCACTGTGTCCCAATAGTGTGTAACATGCGTGATGTCTAAACATGAAGATTTATTGGTGGTGACAGCGTTTCTATCATAAATGTACCTGTTTATGGGATAATCAATATCCACGGGATGGACAAACTGCAATGCCCAAACGCCTCTACGACTGTTAGGTACAGGTGGTGGAGGAGAATCTGTTATCACTGTTCTATATTTAAGCCTTAAGCAACCGGGATAAATAAAATTATACGAAAAGCAAATGGGGGGAGTTCCAGCTATACCTGAATAATTACATCCTGATTTAGAAGTGACAGTAATGAAAGAAGAGCTTTCTTCTCCCATCAAATGACTGTTATTAGTGAAAACTTTAATTTCTGGTTCATCCCAAGTTACAGGATGTAACACAGGTGGATCTGGAACATATGTCCAGTATTTATATGTTGTAGATGAATAGTTATTTATAGCAGCTGTTGTACAAGTAGGTACCTGTAATGTAATGACCATAAGCATAGCCAGAAACATCATTCCGGATCGCTAGGTCAGCCGTAGGCTGTTGAGATTTTCCGAGCCTCCCCGACCAGTGCTTTGAATTGTCCCCAGGTAGGGGGTTTTTCTTCAGTAATAGAAGACGAATTGTCAGACATCGGGTAAGTCTGGTATTGGTGTGGAGGTGGGGGCAGTGTCTCTCGTGCTCTCGGGTCTCTCTGCATCGCTCGTCCTCTTGGATCTCTCTGCAACATCCATCTGGGGTGAGGACGTGGCGGGCGGCTCATGATGTCTTATGAGACGATCTGGGATCCACACTGGAGCATCAGCGTTCTGAGGAAAAATACATGCGAAACCTCGTCCTGCTGTTAACAAGACATCAGGTCCATGCCATTGTCCAGTCAATAAGTCTTTCCATTTTACTAAAGGCAACAGATGCCCTTGTGCATTCCCTTCATGGTGAAGAAAAGCAGTTTTTTCTTCAGAATCAACATTTAAATGGTTAATAACAAACAAAGCATGAGATAAAATATGATGAGGAGAAACATACTTTTATTCATTTTCCTGCAATTTCAGTATCTGATTCTTCAATGTTTGATGAGCTCTTTCTACTATACCCTGTCCTTGAGGATTATAGGAAATTCCCATAGTATGCTTAATAGCAAAAGTCTGACAAAATTTCTGAAAGGCGCTGCCAGTATATGCTGGAGCATTGTCTGTCTTTAATGCATGAGGCATGCCCATTACTGCAAAACAGGCAAATAGGTGTTGTTCCACATGCTTAAAAGCCTCTCCAGGACGAGCTGTAGCCCATATCACGTGTGAATAAGCGTCCACACAGACATGAACATACGACATTTTTCCAAATGATTTAACATGAGTAACATCCATTTGTCATAGACTATTTGGTTTTAAGCCTCGGGGATTTATTCCAGTCTGTAACATAGGCAGTCTGTTAGGGCATGCAACACAGTTACGAACAATATTCCTAGCAGCTTCCCTAGCAATATCAAATTTCAAGCGTAAAGCATAAGTATTTTGGTGATGTAAATTATGACTTTGTATTACCTCATCCGTGACTGTCTATGCCGTTTTTGTTCCAAGATCAGTTATGTGATTACCTTCATGAATGGGACCTGGTAAAAAAGAATGAGCTCTAACATCACCAATAAAAAAGGCATATTTCTTTGACAAATTAAAAGCTATAATTCCTCCAGTAACCTGAAAATACTGGAATTGAATGTTAAAGGAGCTGTTTCAATATGAGGAAACAAAGTTACTATATATTTAGAATCAGAATATAAGTTAAAAGGATCAGATATTAAAACTTTAAAAACTGCAATTACTGCACGTAACTCTACTCGTTGCGCTGAGGTTTCTTTCGCTAAAAATGTAAATAGTTGATTATCAATAACATATGCTGCAGTAGCTGAAGAAGATCCATCTGTGAAAACAAGCTTAGCTGGAGGTGGCAATGGTTGAGAGGAACATTGAGTAGGAAAAATTAAAGCTTTATTGTTCAAGAATTGCAGCAAAGGATTAGCAGGAAGATGAAATGAAATAGTTCCTATAAAACCTAATAATGCTATTGACCATTCAGGTTCTTCAGCCAATAAAGCAGTCTAACTGTTCTTTAGTATAAGGTATAATGATTTTATTAGGATCAGAACCAAACAATTCTCTGCTTCTTAGTCTTCCTTTTCTAATTGATTTAGCAGCATAAGCAGGATATGCTATTAAAATTCTTTTAGCGGTTACAGGTAAATGAATCCATTCTAATGGTCCTTGTTGCCATAAACATCCAGTAGGTGTATATTCAGTTGATAGTATTACTAATAACCAAGGTCGTGAATAATCAAGTCTCTTAACTTTCTGATCAGCAAGTTTATCCTGAACTAATTTTAGGGCTTTAGCATCTTCTGGAGTTAAATTCCTAGGAGACCTAGGATTCGGATCTCCTCTTAATATATCAAAAAGAGGTTTTAGTTCATAAGTAGAAATTTTTACAGAAGGTCTTATCCAATTAATGTCTCCGAGTAGCTTCTGAAAATCATTCAATGTCTCTAAACTTCTTATCTCCAATTGTAGCTTTTGAGGTGTAATATAATCTGAAAAAATAAGTCTTCCTAAATAGCTAAATGGTGGCTGAGTTTGAATTTTTTCAGGAGCCACTTGGAGACCAAAATTTTGTAAATCCTGAATTAATATAGCCAATCCTGTTTCCAGATATGTTCTATCTGAATGAGCCACTAATATATCATTCATATAATGAATAAGATACATATCCTTGTAATTCTGCCTAAAGTGCTGTAAGGCTGCATCTTCATATTTTTGACATAAGGTCAGACTATTTTTCATA
>NW_006983022.1:0-664 GCF_000164805.1 Carlito syrichta | reverse complement strand
CCCAAGACTAGCATGGACCAAACCGGTGCAGCAGAAAGACCCCATCTCCGCACAAATCCAAACAGGGATTTTAGGTTGAGGTATCCGTCATCCCGGCCACTGAAGGCTGAGGCACAAGGATTACTGCAGTTCACAAATTTACAGGCTGGTGGAGAACGCTGTTTTTTTTCCGTGGGCCCCTTCTGAGGGCACAGAGAAAGACCCTGTCTCTAAAAACATCAGAATCGTACACAGATTCTCAGCTATGTGTGGTGTGTTCACAGGGCGACTGGTTTAGAGCTTGGAAAAATGGGATTGGGAGTGCCAGAGGAACCAGGGCAGGGAGTCTGTGAACTCCCACACCAAAGGGGGGCAGCCATTGGTGGGGGTTGGGGCTCGAGGTTGCTGAGTTTGGGGGACCTACGTATGTGAGGGAGTGGGGGGGGAAGGACTGGGGAAAGAATGTTTGCAGGAGAATGGATTTCTTTCTTTCTTTCCTTCCGTCCTTCTGTCCTTCCTTTCATTCTTTCTTTCTTGCATTCTTTCTTTGTTTCTATGTTTCCTTCTTCCTTTCTTTTCTCTCTTCACTAGGTTGCCCAGACTACTCTCACACCACCCAACATAGCCCACCATCTTGGCCTAGGCCTCCAACTGCTGCATTCATGGTTTCCATTTAGTCAATATC
>NW_006983021.1:0-645 GCF_000164805.1 Carlito syrichta | reverse complement strand
AACAAGAATCAGGGTTTAGAAGCTGCAACATAGGTAATAGCAATCCTCATATACAGAATCTGCACGATCTCTTGCTAAAGGAGAAAAACGAAACCTGTTTTATGGTTCCTCAGTCACAATATCTACATGACATCGTGCTAAGTGCTAAACAAGAATCAAGTTTCCTAACAGGGTTCTGGGGAAAGGGAGTCCTCATATACATGACATTACATGGCCCCTCGCTAAGGAAGAATGAGGAATTTGTGATACACTAGTCCCCGATGCGAAAAATTATCATTGTGTCTTGGTACGGGATAAACAAAAATTAGGGTTTCGAGCTCATCTCATGTTTCGGACATATTTGGCTTGTGGGTATTATGAATCAGTCTTTTCAGAACTCCAGCAACATTCTGGTCTTCAAGAGAGTTGTAAACGGGTATCTGGTAGTACAAGTCACTTAGGTTCCTCGGGACACCTAAGGCCAGATTCCCAGAACAAAAGTATCTTCTTGCCTTATTTGTATGTAATGCTGGTCTTAAGATGACGTGGGAATCCTTAAATTTCCGTTTGCACTTTTATTTTGAGAAGGGCCGAGGGTTTTGCAGTTGCCAAATATTTAGTACGAATTATTAAAATGTAACCAGGAGTCATGGACTCCACGTCCCT
>NW_006983020.1:0-486 GCF_000164805.1 Carlito syrichta | reverse complement strand
CATTCCTGAGAGCCCAGCATGTACTTTGGACTGGGCTGCATTCTTTTGGGCCGGCTTTAGCTACAGTTAGTGTAAGGTCTCTTTTCTACCTATTATAGAAATTGAATTTATTTTATTCATAGAAGGTATTGTAGAATAGGTCATGCTACAAATCATGTTAGTTCATATATAATCAATCATAATATTTTAGGTTTAATAAGAATATAGTTAACTTTAAGAATTTTCATCGTCTCCACTTTCTACTATCGAAGTTTTTGCCTTAGTACATTTACAATTTACATTTAGGTTTTAGAAGCTTTGCTGCTGCTAATCAACTTTATATATTAGAATTAAGAATTCGAAAACTTTCATAGAAATTAGGATAGACATATAAGACTTTGGAATAGCCATTTTGTTAAGAGATTGTAGTCTATTGTTCCAAAAGGTGGCCCACCGTGGACCTTGGACTGGGCCACATCCTGTAGGGCCCAGTGTGATCTTTGGACT
>NW_006983019.1:0-700 GCF_000164805.1 Carlito syrichta | reverse complement strand
GGAAAGGAGAGCCGGCAGGAACATGGTCAGCAAGATTCAGGAAATCCCAAACCAAAAGTTGGGATGCCATTTGGAGGGTTGGGGCTAGAAGGTGCTGAACTTGGGTAACCCTCACATTTTGGGGGGTCAGGGGAAAGGACTGAGGGCAGAAGGTTTGCAGGAGAATGGATTTCTTTCTTTCATTATTTCTTTCTTTCTTTCTTTCTTTCTTTCTTTCTTTTTCTTTTCTTTCCTCACTAGGTTGCCCAAAAAGCTTCCAAATCACCCAACTCGGGCCATCCTCTCAGCCCAGCCCTCCCAAACTGCTGCTATCACAGGCTTTCCATTTGGTCAACATTCATGTCTTCTTGCCTAGTCTTGAACTCTGGGCTGGAGGCAATCCTTACACCAAGGCCTGCCCTCACCCAAGGTTTTCTGGGTTTTGCTTGGGGTAGAGGTGGGGACTTGCTATGTTGTCCAGCCTGTTTTCAAGCTCCTGGGCTCTGGCCATCTTCTGGTCTCAGCCTCCCCAAGTGCTGAGGAGACAGGAGTGAGTCATCTGGCAATACCCATCCCCCCAAAGGTTTGAGAGTCACGCCCTCCCTTTGCCCAAGGCAGTCCCTGGTAGGAGTGAGCAGCTTCACCCAGGTGACGAGGCGGGCGAAGGGGGGGCACCCCGGTGGAGACATGACCCTAAGCCAGGCACTCCTCACAGGGAAGG
>NW_006983018.1:0-852 GCF_000164805.1 Carlito syrichta | reverse complement strand
TAAAGTGAAGGGTGCATCAGAGACCAAAGTCTGCATATTTAATATGCTGTACCTAAAACCTTTATAAATGTATATGGTTGCACTTGTACTATCTCCATTTGGTCCTCTTGAGTCTACTTGATCCATAATCAATTTGCTAAGCGAGTGTTTGTAATTCCTGTCATGCACACACTGAACAAGAAATAAGGGTTTTGGAAGGGAGATGGAGTGATGTGATTGAGTTTGCTGGCAGATGAGTGATGGGAACATCTGCATATTTGGCTGGATTAAGACATGCAGCCCTGCACTCTCTTTCTCCTCTGAAAGCTGGCAATTTTGTGAGAAAGACCTGTGTAAAGCAGGCTACCCTCATTTGCAGACTCTAGCATACTTTTCCTGAGAAGGGTCATTCCCAGAATCAAACTACCATGGGGCATTCTGTTATACAGTTGGATTATAAAGTCAGAATATTTGTCATCTTAACAATGGAAATGTAGTGTATTTATTTTATGTGCAAAATTCTGTAGGGTAATTCTTATGCACAGTGAAGTTTGAAAACAGCTAAATTAGATGTAAAAAAGGAATGAAAAGAATTCAATGTGCAGAAAGTGTATGGATATTTAAACCATTGTTCCCTTAAAGTAACTATCATGGTCCTGAAGGTGAAAAAGGGATGTGTGGTGAATTTGACAGCATCTTTCCTGCCTACATGGTTAACTCCATGTTATGTAGCATTTATAGCCAATTAACTCAATAAAAGCTAAAAACTTTGGATTTTGTTTAGTAAAAGAGGGAAGAGCCATAATGCAGTTTGACTAGTATTAAACTGAGACCCTTGTACTCCAGTGGAAGCCAAATAGCATCACTGTAACT
>NW_006983017.1:0-847 GCF_000164805.1 Carlito syrichta | reverse complement strand
TAGGTAGCCAGGTAGCTATCTAGCTGACTTAACTAGCTAGCTACCTACTTTGTCCGTTGGCTTGCCAGCTCTCTTAACTAGCTGAATTAACCAGCTAGCCAGCTGGCTAGCCAACCGACTTAACTAGCTAGCTACCTAGCTAGCCAGCTGACTTAACTATCTGACTTAACTAGCTAGCTACCTAGCTGATCAGCTGTCTTAAATAGTTAGGTAACTAGCTAGCTACCTAGCTAGCCAGCTGATTTAAAGTTAGCTGCCTATCTAGCTAGCTGACTTAACCAGCTAGCTAACTAGTTAGCTTTCACATTATCTAACGTCCTAGCTAGGTGACTTATTGATCTTAGCTCTTTAGCTAATGAGCTAGCTTGCTAACACAAAGAGCTGACTTAAGTCGTTAGATAGGTAGCTAGCTGACTCATCCAGCTGACTTAACTCGTTAGCTTACTAGCTAGCTAGCCTACTCAACCAGCTGACTCAACTCATTTTCTAACTCAACCAGCTGACTTAATACGTTAGTTAACTAGCTAACTTCCTGTTTCAACCTGCTAACTTAACCCGTTAGTTAACTAAATATCTAGCTGACTTAATCAGCTAATGAAATTAAAATACTGACTTAATTAGCTAACTTAACTGGCAGACTTAACTAGTTAGCTAGCTAACCTAACTAGGTGAATTAATTAGTAAGATAACTATTTAACAAGTTGCAATGCTAACTGACTTAATTATTTAGCTAACTAGTCAGGAAGCAGACTCAAGTATCTGACTTAAATCATTAGCTAACAAGTGAGTTAGCTGATTTAACTAGCTTACTTAGCCAGCTAGCTGCCTAGCTAGCTGATTTAGCTAA
>NW_006983016.1:0-736 GCF_000164805.1 Carlito syrichta | reverse complement strand
CCTAGCTAGGTAGATAACTAGTTAAGTCTGTGGGCTAACTACTTAGCTACTTCGTTAAGTCACCTAGTTACTTCAGCTGGCTAGGCTGCTGGCTTGTTAGGCAGTTAGACTATTAAGTCAGCTGGCTATCCAGCTGGCCATCTGGTTAAGTCAGCTAGTTTAGTCAGCTGGGTGACTAGTTAATCAACACGTTAAGTCAGTTGTTAAGACAGCTGACTAGCTAGTTAAAAAGCTAGTTACTTCAGTTACTAGCTCGGAAAATAGCTAGTCAAGTTAGCAAGATATGTCAGCTAGCTAGTTAGTTAAGTCAGCTGGTTAAGTCAGCTATCTATATGATAGCTAGCTGAGTAGTTAGCTATTTAAATAAGCTAGTTAATTCAGCTGGTTAGCTAGGTAGCTAGCTAATTATGTCAGCTATGTAAGTCAGCTGGCTAGCTAGTTAAGTCTGTGAGTAAAGTCAGCTGGCTATCCAGATGCCTAGCAGGATAGTTAGCTAGTTAATTCAGGTGGCTATCCAGCTGGTTAGCTAGTTAAGTCACCTAGTAATGTCAACTCGCTGGCCAGCAGGTTAGCTTGACAGTTAGGCAGTTACGTCAGCTGGCAAGCCAGCAGGTTATGTTGGTCGGAGTCAGTTATGTCAGTTGGCTAACCATCAGGCTATCTAGTTATGTCAGTTAGTTAAGTCAGCTGGCTATTCAGCTGGCTAACTAGGTAGCTTGCTATTTAAGTCTGCTGG
>NW_006983015.1:0-819 GCF_000164805.1 Carlito syrichta | reverse complement strand
TTCAACTTTGAGATCACATTTTCTGGGAGATTTCCTTAACTTCCAAGTCTCACTTAGCTTTCCCTCATATGAACTTACATTGAAACTTATACTGCTTCTTACTTACTCACAAAATGTACCATTATTATTTATTCTATATCTGACTATACAGTAATCTTTATAGATGAAAATGTCTTCATTGCCCAACTTCTTATTCTTAGCACCTAACACAGAATATGTTAGAAGCTGCTCACATATTTACTATATGATGTTGAATGAAAGACACTTTTTAGGAAGTGGAAACGTCTGAGTTTTAGTGATAAGAAAGAGTTACTTTTTTTTTGAAGACAAACCTAAATGTTGAGGGTGAAATGGTAAAGCAGACAGACAAAAATTGTTAACCTTTGAAAGGTATTATGATAAATGTCAGGACGTTCATACGAAGACATGTATGTGTATTCCCAATTGTAGTACTCAATAGCAGTGTCATGGCCCATGAGAATTTGAAAATTTTAAAAATGCAGCTTATAATTAAAAACAATGAACAAAGCCGGGCTCGGTGGCTCAGCCTGTAATCCCACGCCTTTGGGAGGCTGAGGTGAGTGGATTGCCTGAGCCCGCGGGTTCGAGACCCGCCTGGGCAGCGAGACCTCATCTCTACAATAAATCAAAAAATCAGCCGGGCGTGGTAGCGCATGCCTGTAATTCCGGCTACTCGGAAGGCTGAGGCGGAAGGATCGCCGGAGCCCAGCAGGTCGAGGCTGCGGTGGCCGGGAGCGGCCACTGCACTCCAGTCTGGGTGACAGAGTGAGACTCCAACTCAAAAAAAAAAAAAAAAAA
>NW_006983014.1:0-588 GCF_000164805.1 Carlito syrichta | reverse complement strand
TTCAGGAAGTAAAACTATACCCAACAGCACGGACAGATTTCAAGACAGTGGGAAATGGGTTTCATATTATCCATAACCCAGTCGGGGCACACCAGGACCTTCAGTTAGATTTTGAATCACAGTTCCCCCCTTAAGTAAATCTCAAAACTGCAAAAAGGACCACCCCCAACCTACAGTGCTACTCCAGAATTGAACAAAGTAAGAGGACATACAAAAAGAAGAACAGGAGATTGAACAAACACAAGAAAATGCAACTCCTCTATTCCTGAATAACAGATTTAAAGAAGACCGTGACATGGAAGGAAGAAAAGGTAGGGGAAAACCCACACAAATGAAGAAAAACCAAAGGAAGAATATAGGTCTCACACAGACCCCTGGGAGGTCAGACACTGAAAAAATGAACGTTGGGACACAAACAATGAAGAGCCCTCAGAATGACTGGTCATACGAAACAAACTCAGACATCGAGACATTAATAGATAGAATAAAAAAATTTGAGGAGAGAAAAAATGAAAATAGGAAGGAGCTGATGTCAGAAATAGCAGTAAAGAATACTGTGATGGAAATGAATAACATACTAATAAGCGA
>NW_006983013.1:0-669 GCF_000164805.1 Carlito syrichta | reverse complement strand
CTTGAAGCAACCATGCTGCCCATCAAAAGAGGACTGGATTAAAAAAATGTGGTACATATACAGGATGGAATACTACGCAGCCATAAAAAAGAACAAAATCATGAGTTTCGCAGCAACCTGGATGGAACTAGAGTCTATAATAGTGAGTGACCTCTCACAGAAACAAAGATCCGACTATCACATGTTCTCACTCATATAATGGACCTTGAACATCCAATGTAATACTATAAGAAAATACTGACGGTACTGGGAAACTATGGGGGAGAGGGGGATGGGATTAACAGTAGCAAATATCTGTTGGGGGATGGGAAAACACCTCTTATCAACAGGGTGCCTGAATGAAACGTAATTGTACACCTAACCCTTAACTGTACCCCACAAAACCATAATAAAAAATACTGATTGATAAAAAAAAAGAAAAAAAAGAGTTGTTTATAGTACAGGTAAAATTAGCACAGATAAGCAAGGTATTAGGATTTTAGTCAGTTATATTGCTTTTGAGGAATATAAACCAAGCATAAGGAACAGTGAGATAATTTTGGGATTGTCCTTCCTCATGCTTGGGAAAATGCCTGGTGGGTGGGGACGCTCCCCACCTACCTGGCTTTGTGTTCACGTGAAAGTCTTGTGATTTGATTGGGATTGACCTTCCTCATGCCTAAGGAAACG
>NW_006983012.1:0-817 GCF_000164805.1 Carlito syrichta | reverse complement strand
GAACACAAGGTTATCTTCACTTCTTTGGAATGAAATCCATCGTGTCTACCGCATTTGGCAGAGAACTGTACACAAGTGCTTGAAGACTAAGGATTGCTCAGTAGTCAAGGTCCCTCCCATTATGATGTCAAAGGTCTGAGGATGATGTCATAGAAGACAATTTGACATGCTTGTTTCCCTGAATTTACCTACCTCTTTTTTTTTTTTTGAGTTGGAGTCTCACTCTGTCGCCCAGACTGGAGTGCAGTGGTGCTCGCAGCCACCGCAACCTCAGCCTGCTGGGCTCCAGCGATCCTTCTGCCTCAGCCTTCCAAGTAGCTGGAATTACAGGCATGCGCTACCACGCCCAGCTGATGTTTTGATTTATTGCAGAGATGAGGTCTCGTTGCCCAGGTGGGTCTCGAACTCATGGGCTCAGGCAATTCACTCACCTCAGCCTCCCAAAGTCGAGGGATTACAGGCTGAGCCACTGAGCCCAGCTCCCCACCTCTTTTAATGTAAAAATTAGCCTTTTAGTCATTTTACACATTCAATGAAACAACCATTAAGTTAACATCATTCTTATCAGACGTGGAAATTACAAAAAAGAATTCATATGAAACCATAAACCATCATGAATATAAAAAGAAACCTATCAAAAGAAACAAAGCAGGAGCTATCGCAATTCCAGACTTCAAATTTTACTATATGTTTACAATAATCAACACAGCCTGGCATTGGTACAAGAATATGTCAATAGGCCAATGGATCAGGACAGAGAATGAAATGCTCAAATTCTCAACCAACTCATCTTGGAAAAAACCTCCAAGACTAACTG
>NW_006983011.1:0-780 GCF_000164805.1 Carlito syrichta | reverse complement strand
CAATACATCTTCTAAGCACATACAATATAACTGTGCAAATGTGTTATGGACTTAACTGCGTCTCCCAAAAACCATATATTGAAGTCCTAGTCTCCACTGTGACTGGCTTTGGAGACATATTCTTTCAAAGAGGTAGTTAAGGTTAAAATGAAGTTATTAGTGGGCCTAATCCAATATAAATGATCCCTTTGTCAATAAAGGAAGGAAGGAAGGAAGGAAGGAAGGAAGGAAGGAAGGAAGGAAGGAAGGAAGGAAGGAAGGAATACTGAAAGAGGACAGGCATATGAGAACATGGTGAAGAAACAGCTATCGGTAAGCCAAAGAAAAAACAAATCGTTGGTACCCTGATCTTGACTTTCTAGCCTCCAAAACTGTACGAAAAATAAATTTGTGTTTTTCATTTTCCACATCTGTGATATTTTGCTACAGCAGCACTAGCCAATCAATACATCAAATCACAATTTATCTTAAACATTTCTGCTTGAGCCTTGCATCTCTTGACTTTTTCCACATTCTGTTTGTCAAAACAAGTCACATGACCAATCTGCATCAGTAAGGCAGGAAATATGTATGACTTTGTTGGAATGGAAAAATGAACAACTGAATTTTCTTTAAAAAAATGTATTTGAGAATAAGCAGCATTTTTATTCACACATGTTTTGTTTCTTTTCCTCCATATAAAACGTTATCACTTAGACTCATGGATGATAGTCCCAAAATATCAACCAATCAAAAAATGTAGCATAAAAATCTTTATTTTTTTGATAATTTCTGCATCAG
>NW_006983010.1:0-696 GCF_000164805.1 Carlito syrichta | reverse complement strand
TCCATGTAGCTGGAAGTACATGTATGCGCCATAGTGCCCAAGATGATATTGTTTTTTTACTACAGAGAAGAGATCTCACCAAATTGCCCCAAAGTGGTCCCCAAACACCTGGGCTCAGGGAATCCTCTCACTTTGGCTTCCCAAAGTGCTGAGATGTCAGGCATACGCCACCATGCCCAGTCTTTTTTTTTTATTTTTTAAATGTCCGTTTTAGCTGGGTGAGGTAGCTTACGCCTATCATCCCAGCACTTTGGCACACAGACGCGAGAGGATTGCCTGAGCCCAAGACTTCGATATCAGCCTGGGCAACCTGACCAGATCGCTTCTCTACAATAAAAAAAACAAGTAGCCAGGCATGTGGGTGCATGCCTGTATTTCCACCTACTTTGTAAGACAAAGCCTGTCATTCCAGCTACTGGGAAGACTGAGCAGGAGAATCGCCTGAGTCAAGCAGGCCATGGCTGCCATGGCCATGCGCATTCCACTGCTCTCCAGCATGGGCAAAAGAGTGAGATGGGAAAAATAAATTGGAGAGTCAGGATTCAATTTTTAGAAGTATCTTCCAGTCAAATCTTTCTTTCTTTCTTTTTCTGAGTCCAGTTCCAACTCTGTTGCTCAGGCTGGAATGTGTCATCATGCTCGAGGCCAGCACAGACTCGACCTATTCGGCTCAGGTGATCCTTCTGCCTCACCCCC
>NW_006983009.1:0-647 GCF_000164805.1 Carlito syrichta | reverse complement strand
CAAGTGGCAAGTGGCTCTGAAGACCTCGGAGCATAGAAGCCCAAATTCCAGATAAGTCTGTATAATGGGGCACTGCAGAACTCATGGATCGAGGCCTCATGTATCCGAGATTCCTTTTTTATTATCAGAAAGACACCCGGACTTTTTCTGGTGATATGGATGTTCAAATTCTTATACCAATACACATAGGGCCAGAAGTTTCCCAGGAACCTGGTATCCAAGATTGCTGGTTCCCCCTTAAGAATACGTCCTAAATATGTGGGAACCCCTAATCCCATATTATGAACACCGAAACGAAATTCCAGCAGTATTTTATAGATTACAAGCTAACCTGAAGCCAGTGGTCACATAAACAAATGGCATGATGATCCTTTGATTGTGGAATTTGGCCTTTCAGGACCCTGTGAAACAAACGGACCAGTAAGCCGGATTTTCAGTTAAAACTATCAAGGGGGGCAGCACGATCCTGGGGATCAGTAATGTCCGTTTTGAGGTATGCATAAAAGACGTTGCTTTGAATAATATGGGGACCAGGACTCGCAGATTCCAGATAAGCATTTAGCTAAAGTCCCTGTCGATTCCTAAGTATGAACACTGTCTTAAGCCACGGATAAGTTAGCAATTGGCCAGATGTTGCAAGTTACATG
>NW_006983008.1:0-340 GCF_000164805.1 Carlito syrichta | reverse complement strand
GAGCAGCATGGGAAGCCTAGTGAGGAAAGAAAAAGAAAGAAAGAAAGAAAGAAAGAAAGAAAGAAAGAAAGAAAGAAAGAAAGAAAGAAAGAAATCCATTCTCCTGCAAACCTTCTGCCCTCAGTCCTTTCTCCCCCCATCCCCACACATGTGAGGGTCCACAAAGCTCAGCACCTTCCAGCCCCTATACCCACTAATGACTGTTCTCGCTTTGGTGCGGGATTTCCCAAAACTCCCTGGCTGGGTTCCTGCTTACTCTTCTCTCCAAGGTGAGAAATGTGCCCAAGGCAGGTGAACCCTCTGATTCAGCAACAAGGGGCTTCTGCCAAGAAAGACCAGG
>NW_006983007.1:0-679 GCF_000164805.1 Carlito syrichta | reverse complement strand
GAAAGAAAGATCCATTCTCCTGCAGACGTCTGCATTCAGTCCTTCCCCCAACGATCCCAAATATGTGAGAGTCCACCAAGCTCGGCACTCTCAAGTTCAACTCCCCCAAAATGTCTGCCCGTGCTTTGGTCCAGGGGTTCGTGAGGCTACCTGGCCAGGTTCCTGCTGGCTTTTCTCTCTGAGGTGAGAAATGTGCCCCAGGCAGGCTGACACTCCTACTCAGCAATGAGGACCTTCCTCCAAGAAAGGGCAGGGACACATCCCTCACACAGGGACATTTCTTTTGCCCCAATTCCAAAAATATCTGATTTGAAAACCAATCACACTGTGAACACACCACACGCAGTTGAGAATATATGCACAATCCTGATGTTTTTGAAGACAGGGTCTGGCTCTGTGGCCTTGGCTGCGGCCTGGGGACATTCCCGTCGTTCACCGCCAGCCTTGAAATTGTAAGCTCTGATGATCCTCCTGCCTCAGACTCTGAAGTGGGTGGGACGACGTGCACCTCGACCCCACACCCCCTGCTTGATTGGATGTGGAGATGGGGTCTCCCTGCTGGCCCAGGCTGGCCTTGGTCTCCTGGGTTCCAGCCATTCTCCAGCCTCAGCCTCCAAGATTGCTGGAATTCCACGCATGTGCCACTGCGCCAGGCCTTCTGGTTTGTTTTCAACGAAGT
>NW_006983006.1:0-760 GCF_000164805.1 Carlito syrichta | reverse complement strand
CTGGGCGTCTTGCCAAGGGCTAAACAAGAATCAGGATTTCGAAGCAGGAATCTGGAGAATGGGAGTCCTCATATACAGGAACCTATACGGGCTCTTGCTAAGGAAGAATAAAGGATCTGGGTTACGTGAGTCCTCAATTCCAATAATATACAGGACATCTTGCTAAGGCGTACAAGACTCTGGGCTTCGATGTCCCCATATTTTTCAGAGCTGTTTCCTATGTGGATATTATGAATCAGTCATTCCAGAAGTCCAGCAACATTCTGGTCTTCTCGATCGTTTAAACAAAAATATGGCACTACAAGTCCATTTAGATTCTGGTTACTCTAACGCCAAATTCCAGGACACAAATAATCATCTCGGGTTTTTTAAATTTAAGCTCTGAGTTCAGAGTTACCTCCTACTCCAGAAACTTCTGGTAGTTCAGCTATTCGGAATTAATACCTTGGGTTTAGATGTTGCACCATGTTTAGCAGGAATTTTTGGAGGGGACCAGGGTCTTGGTTTCCAATTCCACAGGAACATTCTGGAGTCTTTCTATTGGGAACCACAGGTCTGGACTTCCAGAGCACTGGGAAACACCTGGTCTTATTGCTGAAAACGAAACAGGAATCTGAGACACTATGTCCCTAGAAAGCTTCTACTCACGTTACCAATGTGGAAAAAGAAAAATCAGTTTGCATGTGACCAGCAAACCTGGGTAGTTGCAAATTTTTCCCTGGCTTAAGGAAGTTCTCATAACCAGAAGCCTACAGGATTT
>NW_006983005.1:0-729 GCF_000164805.1 Carlito syrichta | reverse complement strand
CAGGACTCGCAGATTCCAGATAAGCATTAGCTAAAGTCCCTGTCAATCGTAAGTATGAACACTGTCTAAGCCACGGATAAGTTAGCAATCGTCCAGATGTTGCAAGTTACATGGAAACCGAGTTTCCTGGTTCCTTTTTCGTAACATGTGAAGAAACTTTCAAGGGACACAGTGACCAGATTCCTATTTCATTCTATGCAAAACGACGAAATGTTTCCTGTTGACCTGGAATCTCTGACTCTTGTATACCCATAGAAAGATGACAAGAATATGCATGGGGATGTGGATTCTAAGATTCCTGGTTCCCTCCAAAAAATGCCTCCTAAAAATTTGAACACCAAAACCCAAAGTTCTAATTTCAAACAGAGGAGCCAATGAAGATTCTGGAGTACGATGTAACACTGAAGTTACAGCTTACATACCAAAAATCCGAGAGGATTACTTGAGTCCTGCAATCTGGCGTCAGAGGATCTGAGTATCTAAATGGACTTGTAGTGCTAGACTCTCGTTCACAACTATCTAGAATACCAAAGTGGTGCTGGAGTCCAGGAATGATTGACTTGTAATATCCAAATAACAAATAGCTCTAAAACATGAAGTGTGCTTGAAGCCCTGATTCTTGTTTAGCCCCTAGAAAGACACCCTATAGTTTTTTAGGATTGAGGACAAGTGTAACCCAGATTCCTATTCATCCTTAGCAAGAGCCTCTGAAGTTTCCTATATATGAGG